>NC_086447.1:275724320-275855193 GCF_028390025.1 Pseudophryne corroboree | reverse complement strand
GTAAAAGCCCTCCGAACTCTAGACACACCTGCTGATTTCTGAATTATTCGGAGGAATCCCAGACAGGTGGCGAACGTAATAATCAAACGATTTAAAAAACAAAAACAAAAAGAAGAGAGCAAATATTTCCCTGCAGCATTTTAGCAGATCTTCTCTGATTTGTCTTTTTTAATGACTCTTTCCATTAAAGCCTTCAGAACTGTACGCAGTCCTTGAGGTGAGATCTTATCAGTATCAATAAAGTGACAATAAAATCTTACGCTTTCTGCTAAGAATATATATTTTCTCAATGTTTTATTACCCTGCAAATCATTTGAAACTATACTTGCCTATTCTTATAGAAATTGTGTGAGATGCCAGAATTTCTCATGCACTCCCCAGAATCAAGGCCAGATTAACAATGAGGTGGATGGAGCTACAGCTCCAGACCTCCACATAAAAATAGGCCCTTCATCATAAGTATTAAAATTGTATTTCTAGCTTTCTCACAAAATGGTGCATTTTTTCCTCTTTTAGTATTTAGGGAGACACTGGGTCTGATAATGTAGTGGTGTACATGCCCACATGGCACTGACCACACGCACACAGCACTGGTCACAGCTCCTCTTCTTCTTACAATATATACCCGATCAATTTCAGCTCTAGGCCCATGAAGCCCCTAATCCAGCCCTGCCTAGAATGTAGACAAGCCATTCCTCACTGCCGTGGCCGGTCCAGGTCAGGGTTTGATGATGCGATTTGTGGCAAATAACTGCATGGTGACCCAGAGCCGGCCATAGGCATAGGCAAACTAGGCAATTGCCTAGGGCATTTGATATGCCTAGGGGCATCAGCAGCTTCTGCTGATTAAAATGATATGCGGCATGCCTATATTGTGTGTGTAGCATTTCACATGCAGATACAGCCACAGTCTCATACAGTATATAGGCATGCTGCATATCATTTTAATCATCAGAAGCTGCTTGTGCATCCTAGCCACATAGCAATGCAAATAATATGTGTTTTCATTAAAAAAAGGTGCCCGACGTTAGCATTGAGGCAAGATTTATGAGGACACAACTGTATCCAATCAGAGGCAGAGGTCACAGTGTTAGTGGCAGTGTGAGTGCTGTGTGCATGTCAGTGGGTTGGTTGTGCAGTAGTGTTCGGAATATGTGTAAGGAGCATTATGTGTGTCATGTAAAAATGCATTAATAATGTGCAACATATGTGTAAGGGGCACTATGTGTGTCATTATGTGTGTAAGGGCATTAATAATATGCGTCATATGTGTAACAGGGTACTACTGTATGTGTGTCATTATGTGTTAATGGGCACTAATAATGTGCAGTACTTTGTGTCGTAATTGGAATTGGGGTTACTATTGTGTGGCCATGCCGCTTGCCAGGAAAAACACACCCCTTTTTGGGCTGTGCGCCAAATGTGCGAGCTGTTCCTATTTAAAGTATAGGGGGTACAAACGCCAAAATAAGTACTGCTATGGATGAGGGGTGATGGTGCTGGGAAAGAGGTGCAAGGTCAGAGGCGGAACCAGCAGTGTTGCTAGGGGGCACCAGCCAAAATCTTGCCTAGGGCATCAAATTGGGTAAGGCCGGCTCTGTGGTGACCCTTTCCTCCCGATTCAGCAAATAGCCTGACTGCACAGTGTTCCAATGGTCACCAGACATTTATCCAAGCTTCCACCACTCCCTCTTTTTATTGGTATATATTCCATTATTATTAAGTAAAATCCAAGGATTTTCTGTTTCTGAATGAATATATTCTATAATAATGTATCAAATGCCCTAAAAACTAGTTAAGCAATATAAACTGACACAGCCTGATAATAAACAAGAATAAAAATCTGCTAGATCTGCTTGCACCAGTTAATCCAATTATTTTGTTTACATTAATTTCCCTACTGTATTACAGTATTTGCCCTATAACCCCAGTATAATGCTTTATAGTACAATAAATGCTACAGATCAAGCCTGTAAAATAGTGTTTCCTCTGTAAATGTCATAACATTATTCTATTCCTTATTCCAGATGAAAAGTTTGTCTATTACATCTCAACTCATTATTCCTTCACATAACAAAAAATTCTGTAATTAAACAAGATGGATTTTAGAATAATCCTTAAAGGTGGGGGGGTATTCGAAGATACACAAATTGTTTATCACAACTGTCTATCAAAACTCAGTAGGCGTGGGGTTTACCTGGTCAAAGAGGGTGTAAAGTTGGGGTTGGAGTGTGGACCTCTAGTGGTTATCACAATCCTCCTTGAAGCATAGATTCTAATTCCCATTGTACTTTGAGATCACTACAGTTGCAGCCCCCAAAGGACTGCTGACTACCAGAGACCAAGGAGCAGTACTAAATAAAACAAGCCCCGCTCAGGATCCAGAAACCAAGAACTAAGGTGTATATTTACTAAAGTGCATGTTTTCAGAAGTGGAGTTGTTGCCAATAGCAACAAATCAGATTCTAGCAATTATCCTCTAGAAAGTGCTAGATAAATGATTAGTAGAATATGATTGTTTGTTATGGGCAACATCTCCACCTCTACAAACCCGCACTTTAGTAAATATACACCTTAGTTCTGGGGGGGTGATACATATCTGATCACTGGGCTGCTAACTTTGCTGTCCTGAGTTCAGATAGTCGCCACCCCAGAGGGAGTGTAAATTCACAGTGCAATTTTGTGATCCCATGTGTACGCCGAGCTGCAAAAACCCAGTGTGTGCAGTCTGTGCGCAGTCCAGGACTTACTCCTACAGTGCGATCACAACAGGCTGATCGGGGCCGGAGCCGACGTCAGACACACTCCCTGAAAACGCTTAGGAATGCCTGCATTTTTCCGGACACTTCCAGTAAATGGTCAGTTACCACCCACAAACAGCCTCTTCCTGACTATCCCCTTGCGAACGCCCGTGCAAATGAAATTTTCGCACCATCCTGTAGCTGACGGGCGATGCCCATTGTTGTTCGATGACGCACATGCACATTGCGGTGTATGCTCATGCGCAGTTATGACCTGATCGCCCGCTGTGCAAAAACGCACAGCAGCAATCAAGTCTGAATCAGGCCCTTTATCCAGTTTTACACAGCAAACATGTTGCACAGGCATGGATCAAACATAACAGAGGGTTATAATAAGTAGGGATGGACTAGGGCTCTAAAAGAGCCTTTGCATTCTACTATGCACGCGTGACGCAGACACGCCTGTTTCTCTGTATGTTTAGTGTCTGAGCAGAGCTTTGAGGCCGGATTGGCCCATTAGGCCATCAGCCTTTCTGACATTTACCGGAAGTGCAAGATGGCCAATCTGGCCCTGGTTTTAAGAAACCAATTACTCTGGATAGCCAAAAAAGCAACATTGATGACAACTGTGATTTAATCTGAAAAAGAACAGAAAAAAAGTCTACAAGGCAGAGAATATTAGAACTAGTGGCAGTTGAGCAGAGTTGCTAACAGCAATACCAGGATTCAAATTTTAGAGCAGCTGAGTGAGAAATACTTTGGCGTGTATCCAAGTAACAGCGATAATGCTGCGGACACGAAAAAGTTGTGTTTTTTTAATGATATTTTATTACCGATGATTTTTCACCACTATCCAATTATATCGACACGTTTTCTCGTGAAAATACATAGAGTCCGCAAAAAGCCATGGACCTATGTATTTTTGCAGCACTTATCGCAGCAAAAATAGTCACTTATCTCGGATACGGCTTTGCCAGCCTGATGCAGGCGAAACCATTCCCCAATAATTTCCGGCTATCGGAGCTAATACGATAGCCCTTGGCGAACCAATTAGCCATGGTAAATTACCATGGATAATTTGATACCCCCCTTTAGGCTAGATAGAAACAAGAATACTGAACACAATGGGAGTTTGTTAAGTGGATCTTGTATATTTTTACAATTTAGTGCATGGATGGGAATCAAACGTATCCAATTGAGTTGCATCTCTACTGGTGGCTGGAGGGGCATAACTGAGTATAACAGGGAGTTTGCATGCAGTGAGGGGATGTCAGCGGCATACAGATAGGGGAAGTCTGACTGCAGACATGCCTACAACTTGAATATACGCACTTAGGGGGTAGTTCCAAGTTGATCGCAGCAGGAAATATTTTAGCAGTTGGCCAAAACCATGTGCACGGCGGGGGGGGGGGGGGGGGGGGGGGGGCAGATATAACATTTGCAGAGAGAGTTAGATTTGGGTGGGCTATTTTGTTTCTGTGCAGGGCAAATACTGGCTGCTTTATTTTTACACTGCAATTTAGATTGCAGATTGAACTCACCACACCCAAATCTATCTCTCTCTGCACATGTTATATCTGCCCCCCCCCCTGCAGTGCACATGGTTTTGCCCAACTGCTAAAAAATTTCCTGCTGCGATCAACTTGGAATTACCCCCTTAGTTCCATGCACACAATGTTTAAGCAATTGCATCAGACTTGCGTTCAACTCATAATGTAAAAACAGAGGTTGGTGTCCAACAAGTTGATATGTGACACACTCTTTGGATAGATACATCTGCTAAGGGGTCCGTGGTGTCGTCCAATGAGGGTGTCTGCAACACTGAAAAAGTTAAAAAAAAGTTGTACTCTTTTTTTCAACAGAAACACCTACTGAAAATCAAAGTCCAGGATTCCAGTACAGTGTGCTTGCGCGCAATTGTAAATCAGAACCCATTTGTTTGATACTAGATGTGGGACATATTGATTCTGAAGCACAGCAATATCCTCTACAGTGACTAAAGAGAAAATAGTCTAATGCAAGTAAAGAAAGTGTCCTTCCACGAGGGATCACAGAAAAAGATGCATCATGCTGTCATAAAATAACATTTCCTTTTGAGACATAATGACACGTGAGCTAAACATTTATTTAAAGTGATCATGTCAGAAGGTTCATGGTAGCCCTTAATAGTTGATCTATTTAAGGACCATGCTTAATGTACATGCCTGTTGATATGAGGTACTGTAACCTCTTTAATTTACAGAACTGTGCAGAATTGTGAACACCAAATGCATATACAGGACATCCGGCAGATCTACAGTGCAGGGGTACTAGTGAGTGTGGACAAACATGTGAGGTCCCTTTGTATATAATGTGCCACTAAAGGGGAGTGGTCAGTCCATATTGGGTGAGTGGTTGCATCTCCCTGGAATGTCTATGCCCTTCCCATGCGCAGGACGGGCATTTTGCACCCTCTTCCCCCAAGCACCCTTTTGATGACTTTGAGCATTTCTGTAGTCAGTAAAGACATTTTATTTTTGCCATCATTTAGGCACGTCAGAGCAATAATCTCTGCTACATGTGCTAAGTAAATAGCATTCATGTGTCACATATCTGAGCCTGCATGATGTGTCTTTGTGAAGGTGTTAATCATTACAAAACCACATGGTTTGTCCAAAAATAAGTAATATCCCCAAAATGTTATCTCACATACATTGTCTTATCTGCCACCATCAAGAGTTGTTTCAAGAGCAGATACATTCTTAAGGGAAGACATACAGTACATAAGTTACTAACTGATTGATCTCCCACTACAATCACTCCTAGGGGCAGATTTAATTGAACCCTGCAGCTATTTGCTTGCCCGGACCTAATCAATTAATGCTGCATCCCTGTGCGTTAAGCTCCAGAGGGGGCAATTAATGCAGATATTCGTCGCAGACTCAGGAGCTGGGAGGAAATATCTGTGATAAATGCACAAATGCACAAATCTTGGGCTTATGCGCAGTGAAACCCATAGATTCAGGCAATTAATGCGGAATCTATAGGTTAATGAGTGTTACCCACAGGTTTACCATGCAGGGAAAATGCTAAAACCTGCATGGTAACACCAAGGGTAATTAAGTCAGCAACTTAAAATAATCAGAATGATCATTAATCAAACAATTCCCTGTATCTTAATCATGTGGTGTTTATTATTACAAAGCATGTGAGTACTGTGTGTAAAGACATCAAAGACAGAACATTACATGGAATTTTAGTTGACAAAATAGTCCCAATGCTAAAGGTATACAAAAAGAACAACAAGAACGCACAGTTTTAAAAATGCAAACCAGATTCAATCAAATAAAAAACAGGAATACAAATAATAATAAAAATTAAACCATATGCAATTTCCTATCTGTCGTGGGCAGTGGCGTAAGTTTGTCCCAGTTGCCCGGAGGCAAGGAAAATATTGGTGCCCCCTATATATATACACACATTTGCTCCTGCATAGCAAGCCTGCAGACTCTAACTATGGCCCTCATTCCGAGTTGATCGCTCGCTTCGGATTTTCGCAGCTCAGCGATTATGGCAGAACGGGGCTAATCTGCGCATGCGTATGCACCGCAATGCGCACGCGCGTCGTATGGTACAATGAGCATCGTGGTTTTGCACAGGTTCTAGTGACGCTTTCAGTCACACTGGCGGATTGACAGGAAGTGTGAGTTTCTGGGTGGCAACTGACCATTTTCAGGGAGTGTTTGAAAAAATGCACGCGTGGCCGGGCGTTTGCTGGGCGGGTATCTGACATCATTACTGTGTCACTCGTCGCAGCAATCATCGCACAGTATAAGTAACTACAGGGCTGGCCTAGTTCTGCACAAAATGTGTATACAGCCGTTCTGCTGCACAGGCGTTCGCACTCCTGCTATGCTAGAATACACTCCCCCGTGGGCGGCGACTATGCGTTTGCACGGCTGCTAAAAGTAGCTAGCGAGCGATCAACTCGGAATGAGGGCCTGTATGAAGCTACTACAAACTCAGCCGTTGCAACTAGGCAGATCTATGTAGGGGTCCAGCCACACACTACATAGATCTGCTCAGTCACTCACAATGCTGATTATTTCTCTGACAGTTAATTTGCAAGTGTCATGTCCAGGATTAGAACTCACAACCTATTACACTGGAAGCATGCACCTTACTGATGGAGATATCTGCTCTTGCATAGGAAGTATAAGAAATCTAACTATGTGAAGTTTCTTGTAGAGATGAGCGGGTTCGGTTTCTCTGAATCCGAACCCGCACGAACTTCATGTTTTTTTTCACGGGTCCGAGCGACTCGGATCTTCCCGCCTTGCTCGGTTAACCCGAGCGCGCCCGAACGTCATCATGACGCTGTCGGATTCTCGCGAGACTCGGATTCTATATAAGGAGCCGCGCGTCGCCGCCATTTTCACACGTGCATTGAGATTGATAGGGAGAGGACGTGGCTGGCGTCCTCTCCATTTAGATTAGGAGAGAGAGAGAGAGATTGACCTGAGGCTGATACTGTAGAAGAGAGTGCAGAGTTTAGTGACTGACCACAGTGACCACCAGCAGTGCAGTTGTTTTATTTAATATATCCGTTCTCTGCCTGAAAAAAACGGTACACACAGTGACTCAGTCACATACCATATCTGTGTGCACTGCTCAGCCCAGTGTGCTGCATGCCTGCATCATCTATGTATATATTATATATCTGACTGTGCTCAGCTCACACAGCTTATAATTGTGGGGGAGACTGGGGAGCACTGCAGTGCCAGTTATAGGTTATAGCAGGAGCCAGGAGTACAAGACAGTCACATACCATATCTGTGTGCACTGCTCAGCCCAGTGTGCTGCATCATCTATGTATATATTATATATCTGACTGTGCTCAGCTCACACAGCTTATAATTGTGGGGGAGACTGGGGAGCACTGCAGTGCCAGTTATAGGTTATAGCAGGAGCCAGGAGTACATATTATATTAAAATTAAACAGTGCACACTTTTGCTGCAGGAGTGCCACTGCCAGTGTGACTGACCAGTGACCTGACCACACTGACCACCAGTATAGTTAGTAGTATACTATATTGTGATTGCCTGAAAAAGTTAAACACTCGTCGTGTGACTTCACTTGTGTGGTGTTTTTTTTTTAATTCTATAAAAAACTCATTCTGCTGACAGACAGTGTCCAGCAGGTCCGTCATTATATAATATATATACCTGTCCGGCTGCAGTAGTGATATATATATATTTTTTATATCATTATTTATCATCCAGTCGCAGCAGACACAGTACGGTAGTTCACGGCTGTAGCTACCTCTGTGTCGGCACTCGGCAGTCCATCCATAATTGTATACCACCTACCCGTGGTTTTTTTTTCTTTCTTCTTTATACATACATACTACTACATCTCTTTATCAACCAGTCTATATTAGCAGCAGACACAGTACAGTACGGTAGTTCACGGCTGTGGCTACCTCTGTGTCGGCACTCGGCAGTCCGTCCATAATTGTATACCACCTAACCGTGGTTTTTTTTTCTTTCTTCTTTATACATACATACTACGACATCTCTTTATCAACCAGTCTATATTAGCAGCAGACACAGTACAGTACGGTAGTTCACGGCTGTGGCTACCTCTGTGTCGGCACTCGTCAGTCCGTCCATAATTGTATACCACCTAACCGTGGTTTTTTTTTCTTTCTTCTTCATACATACATACTACGACATCTCTTTATCAACCAGTCTATATTAGCAGCAGACACAGTACAGTACGGTAGTTCACGGCTGTGGCTACCTCTGTGTCGGCACTCGGCAGTCCGTCCATAATTGTATACCACCTAACCGTGGTTTTTTTTTCTTTCTTCTTTATACATACATACTACGACATCTCTTTATCAACCAGTCTATATTAGCAGCAGACACAGTACAGTACGGTAGTTCACGGCTGTGGCTACCTCTGTGTCGGCACTCGGCAGTCCGTCCATAATTGTATACCACCTACCCGTGGTTTTTTTTTTCTTTCTTCTTCATACATACATACTACGACATCTCTTTATCAACCAGTCTGTATTAGCAGCAGACACAGTACAGTACGGTAGTTCACGGCTGTGGCTACCTCTGTGTCGGCACTCGGCAGTCCGTCCATAATTGTATACCACCTAACCGTGGTTTTTTTTTCTTTCTTCTTCATACATACATACTACGACATCTCTTTATCAACCAGTCTATATTAGCAGCAGACACAGTACAGTACGGTAGTTCACGGCTGTGGCTACCTCTGTGTCGGCACTCGGCAGTCCGTCCATAATTGTATACTAGTATCCATCCATCTCCATTGTTTACCTGAGGTGCCTTTTAGTTGTGCCTATTAAAATATGGAGAACAAAAATGTTGAGGTTCCAAAATTAGGGAAAGATCAAGATCCACTTCCACCTCGTGCTGAAGCTGCTGCCACTAGTCATGGCCGAGACGATGAAATGCCAGCAACGTCGTCTGCCAAGGCCGATGCCCAATGTCATAGTACAGAGCATGTCAAATCCAAAACACCAAATATCAGTAAAAAAAGGACTCCAAAACCTAAAATAAAATTGTCGGAGGAGAAGCGTAAACTTGCCAATATGCCATTTACCACACGGAGTGGCAAGGAACGGCTGAGGCCCTGGCCTATGTTCATGGCTAGTGGTTCAGCTTCACATGAGGATGGAAGCACTCAGCCTCTCGCTAGAAAAATGAAAAGATTCAAGCTGGCAAAAGCACAGCAAAGAACTGTGCATTCTTCGAAATCCCAAATCCACAAGGAGAGTCCAATTGTGTCGGTTGCGATGCCTGACCTTCCCAACACTGGACGTGAAGAGCATGCGCCTTCCACCATTTGCACGCCCCCTGCAAGTGCTGGAAGGAGCACCCGCAGTCCAGTTCCTGATAGTCAGATTGAAGATGTCAGTGTTGAAGTACACCAGGATGAGGAGGATATGGGTGTTGCTGGCGCTGGGGAGGAAATTGACCAGGAGGATTCTGATGGTGAGGTGGTTTGTTTAAGTCAGGCACCCGGGGAGACACCCGTTGTCGGTGGGAGGAATATGGCCGTTGACATGCCAGGTGAAAATACCAAAAAAATCAGCTCTTCGGTGTGGAGGTATTTCAACAGAAATGCGGACAACAGGTGTCAAGCCGTGTGTTCCCTTTGTCAAGCTGTAATAAGTAGGGGTAAGGACGTTAACCACCTCGGAACATCCTCCCTTATACGTCACCTGCAGCGCATTCATAATAAGACAGTGACAAGTTCAAAAACTTTGGGTGACAGCGGAAGCAGTCCACTGACCAGTAAATCCCTTCCTCTTGTAACCAAGCTCACGCAAACCACCCCACCAACTCCCTCAGTGTCAATTTCCTCCTTCCCCAGGAATGCCAATAGTCCTGCAGGCCATGTCACTGGCAATTCTGACGATTCCTCTCCTGCCTGGGATTCCTCCGATGCATCCTTGCGTGTAACGCCTACTGCTGCTGGCGCTGCTGTTGTTGCTGCTGGGAGTCGATGGTCATCCCAGAGGGGAAGTCGTAAGACCACTTTTACTACTTCCACCAAGCAATTGACTGTCCAACAGTCCTTTGCGAGGAAGATGAAATATCACAGCAGTCATCCTACTGCAAAGCGGATAACTGAGGCCTTGGCATCCTGGGTGGTGAGAACCGTGGTTCCGGTATCCATCATTACTGCAGAGCCAACTAGAGACTTGTTGGAGGTACTGTGTCCCCGGTACCAAATACCATCTAGGTTCCATTTCTCTAGGCAGGCGATACCGAAAATTTACACAGACCTCAGAAAAAGAGTCACCAGTGTCCTAAAAAATGCAGCTGTACCCAATGTCCACTTAACCACGGACATGTGGACAAGTGGAGCAGGGCAGGGTCAGGACTATATGACTGTGACAGCCCACTGGGTAGATGTATGGACTCCCGCCGCAAGAACAGCAGCGGCGGCACCAGTAGCAGCATCTCGCAAACGCCAACTCTTTCCTAGGCAGGCTACGCTTTGTATCACCGGTTTCCAGAATACGCACACAGCTGAAAACCTCTTACGGCAACTGAGGAAGATCATCGCGGAATGGCTTACCCCAATTGGACTCTCCTGTGGATTTGTGGCATCGGACAACGCCAGCAATATTGTGTGTGCATTAAATATGGGCAAATTCCAGCACGTCCCATGTTTTGCACATACCTTGAATTTGGTGGTGCAGAATTATTTTAAAAACGACAGGGGCGTGCAAGAGATGCTGTCGGTGGCCAGAAGAATTGCGGGACACTTTCGGCGTACAGGCACCACGTACAGAAGACTGGAGCACCACCAAAAACTACTGAACCTGCCCTGCCATCATCTGAAGCAAGAAGTGGTAACGAGGTGGAATTCAACCCTCTATATGCTTCAGAGGTTGGAGGAGCAGCAAAAGGCCATTCAAGCCTATACAATTGAGCACGATATAGGAGGTGGAATGCACCTGTCTCAAGCGCAGTGGAGAATGATTTCAACGTTGTGCAAGGTTCTGATGCCCTTTGAACTTGCCACACGTGAAGTCAGTTCAGACACTGCCAGCCTGAGTCAGGTCATTCCCCTCATCAGGCTTTTGCAGAAGAAGCTGGAGACATTGAAGGAGGAGCTAACACGGAGCGATTCCGCTAGGCATGTGGGACTTGTGGATGGAGCCCTTAATTCGCTTAACAAGGATTCACGGGTGGTCAATCTGTTGAAATCAGAGCACTACATTTTGGCCACCGTGCTCGATCCTAGATTTAAAGCCTACCTTGGATCTCTCTTTCCGGCAGACACAAGTCTGCTGGGGTTGAAAGACCTGCTGGTGAGAAAATTGTCAAGTCAAGCGGAACGCGACCTGTCAACATCTCCTCCTTCACATTCTCCCGCAACTGGGGGTGCGAGGAAAAGGCTCAGAATTCCGAGCCCACCCGCTGGCGGTGATGCAGGGCAGTCTGGAGCGACTGCTGATGCTGACATCTGGTCCGGACTGAAGGACCTGACAACGATTACGGACATGTCGTCTACTGTCACTGCATATGATTCTCTCACCATTGAAAGAATGGTGGAGGATTATATGAGTGACCGCATCCAAGTAGGCACGTCACACAGTCCATACTTATACTGGCAGGAAAAAGAGGCAATTTGGAGGCCATTGCACAAACTGGCTTTATTCTACCTAAGTTGCCCTCCCACAAGTGTGTACTCCGAAAGAGTGTTTAGTGCCGCCGCTCACCTTGTCAGCAATCGGCGTACGAGGTTACATCCAGAAAATGTGGAGAAGATGATGTTCATTAAAATGAATTATAATCAATTCCTCCGCGGAGACATTGACCAGCAGCAATTGCCTCCACAAAGTACACAGGGAGCTGAGATGGTGGATTCCAGTGGGGACGAATTGATAATCTGTGAGGAGGGGGATGTACACGGTGATATATCGGAGGGTGATGATGAGGTGGACATCTTGCCTCTGTAGAGCCAGTTTGTGCAAGGAGAGATTAATTGCTTCTTTTTTGGTGGGGGTCCAAACCAACCCGTCATATCAGTCACAGTCGTGTGGCAGACCCTGTCACTAAAATGATGGGTTGGTTAAAGTGTGCATGTCCTGTTTTGTTTATACAACATAAGGGTGGGTGGGAGGGCCCAAGGACAATTCCATCTTGCACCTCTTTTTTCTTTTCTTTTTCTTTGCGTCATGTGCTGTTTGGGGAGGGTTTTTTGGAAGGGACATCCTGCGTGACACTGCAGTGCCACTCCTAAATGGGCCCGGTGTTTGTGTCGGCCACTAGGGTCGCTAATCTTACTCACACAGTCAGCTACCTCATTGCGCCTCTTTTTTTCTTTGCGTCATGTGCTGATTGGGGAGGGTTTTTTGGAAGGGACATCCTGCGTGACACTGCAGTGCCACTCCTAAATGGGCCCGGTGTTTGTGTCGGCCACTAGGGTCGCTAATCTTACTCACACAGTCAGCTACCTCATTGCGCCTCTTTTTTTCTTTGCGTCATGTGCTGATTGGGGAGGGGTTTTTGGAAGGGACATCCTGCGTGACACTGCAGTGCCACTCCTAAATGGGCCCGGTGTTTGTGTCGGCCACTAGGGTCGCTAATCTTACTCACACAGTCAGCTACCTCATTGCGCCTCTTTTTTTCTTTGCGTCATGTGCTGATTGGGGAGGGTTTTTTGGAAGGGACATCCTGCGTGACACTGCAGTGCCACTCCTAAATGGGCCCGGTGTTTGTGTCGGCCACTAGGGTCGCTAATCTTACTCACACAGTCAGCTACCTCATTGCGCCTTTTTTTTCTTTGCGTCATGTGCTGATTGGGGAGGGTTTTTTGGAAGGGACATCCTGCGTGACACTGCAGTGCCACTCCTAAATGGGCCCGGTGTTTGTGTCGGCCACTAGGGTCGCTAATCTTACTCACACAGTCAGCTACCTCATTGCGCCTCTTTTTTTCTTTGCGTCATGTGCTGATTGGGGAGGGTTTTTTGGAAGGGACATCCTGCGTGACACTGCAGTGCCACTCCTAAATGGGCCCGGTGTTTGTGTCGGCCACTAGGGTCGCTTATCTTACTCACACAGTCAGCTACCTCATTGCGCCTCTTTTTTTCTTTGCGTCATGTGCTGATTGGGGAGGTTTTTTTGGAAGGGACATCCTGCGTGACACTGCAGTGCCACTCCTAGATGGGCCAGGTGTTTGTGTCGGCCACTAGTGTCGCTTAGCTTAGTCATCCAGCGACCTTGGTGCAAATTTTAGGACTAAAAATAATATTGTGAGGTGTGAGGTATTCAGAATAGACTGAAAATGAGTGGAAATTATGGTTTTTGAGGTTAATAATAATATGGGATCAAAATGACCCCCAAATTCTATGATTTAAGCTGTTTTTTAGGGTTTTTTTAAAAAAACACCCGAATCCAAAACACACCCGAATCCGACAAAAAAAATTCGGTGAGGTTTTGCCAAAACGCGGTCGAACCCAAAACACGGCCGCGGAACCGAACCCAAAACCAAAACACAAAACCCGAAAAATTTCAGGCGCTCATCTCTAGTTTCTTGTAAGTGTCAGAGAAATAACTTCATATAGTTAGAATATAGTTAGAATTCTCATGCTTCTTTATAGGAGCAAATAGCTTCATCAGTAAGGTGTCTGCTTCCAGTGTATCTATAATAAAGAGGGTGTGATTTGTAAGGTGCAGTGACTAGTGGCAGTGCCAGATTAAGGACCACATGGGCCTGGAGCTGAAATTTATGAAGGGCCTATTGTGTACCGCTGCAGGGGTTGTGACCAGCAACAGTGGGTTTGTGACTCATGCAGGGCCCGCCACACATTGGCCCTCATTCCGAGTTGTTAGCTCGCTAGCAGTTTTTAGCAGCCGTGCAAATGCTAAGCCGCCGCCCTCTGGGAGTGTATATTAGCTTAGCAGAAGTGCGAACGAAAGGATCGCAGAGCGGCAACAAAAAAAGATTGTGCAGTTTCTGAGCAGCTCCAGACCTACTCAGCGCTTGCGATCACTTCAGACTATTTAGTTCCTGTTTTGACGTCACGAACACGCCCTGCGTATGCCCAGCCACGCCTGCGTTACCCCAGGCACGCCTACGTTTGTATCTGACACGCCTGCGTTTTTCCACACACTCCCCGAAAACAGTCAGTAACCACCCAGTTACCACCCAGAAACACCCACTTCCTGTCAATCACTCTGCGGTCAGCAGTGCGACTGAAAAGCGTGGCTAGACCTTGTGTGAAACTACATCGGCTGTTGTGAAAGTACGTCGCACATGCGCATTGCGGCACTTACACATGAGCAGAAGTGCCGCTTTTTTGACTAAACGCTGCTCTGCGACCGAAAACAGCTAGCAAACAACTCGGAATGACCACCATTGTTCTTTGCCTGAGTCAAAGCCATCCTGGGTCCTAGTGGTTCATTTACTAAAGGTTCTAAAAATGAAAATTGGTGATGTTGCCCATAGTAACCATTCAAATTCTGTCTATCGTTTCTCTAATGCATCCCAGATAAATGATAGTCAGAATCTGATTGGTTGCTATGGGCAACATCACCACTTTTCATTGTTAGAACCTTTAGTAAATGCCCCTAGTGTCTGTGTGCTGTAGCAGGTAAGCAGAGGCGCGGAATCACATTTGCTGATTACGGAGTATGGCACGTTTTAATTTTAAAGGCAACATTTTGGTTGCGACGCATCACTGCAGCTGTGTTGTGTATAATGATTTGTGCACTAAAGTGTGGTATTGTATTTATGGGATGCAGTCAGCATGTCAACAATTCCAATGTCAGAAGTTATGATGTCAACATTTTTGAAATGTCAGCATGGACTATGTCAGCTTCTGCAGAATATTGACATGTTCACAATGTCGGCATCAATGTTTCAGTCCCCTTCCGGACCATTTTCAAGACTGCCGATAATTAGTGCAGCCGATCTCAAGCCGACAAGTAAATGCCGGTACTTTCTGCTTTGTGAGCGGCTTGTGTGATTGTTGGTGGTCTTGAAATCGTTCCAGAACGGCATCAAAGCATTGACACTTTAGGTGAATATATAATTCATAGCCTTCGGTATCCGGTCTGTACGTCAGCCACACTTAGGTTGACAGTAATTAGGTCGACGTGCATTCGGTCGACGTGGTCACTAGGTCGACATGGATAAAGGTCGACATGAGGTTTTTTTTTTTAATTATTTTTGAAACTTTTTCATATGTTACGATCCACGTGGACTATGACTGGGAATAGTAACCCGTGCGGTAGCTGAGCGAGGCACCTTGTCAGCCATGCGAGGGAACACGGTGCACTAACTGGGGTTCCCGGTCACTTTACGAAGAAAACGATAGCAATTTTTTAATTAAAACTCATGTCGACCTTTTTCCATGTCGACCTAATGACCGCGTCTACCTATTTCGGGTGTCGACCTAGTCGATGTCTACTAATAGTGGTCAACCTAAGTGTGGTCGACCCTATGATCCACACCCTAGCCCATGGGTCTTCAACCTGCGGCCCTCCAGCTGCTGTGGAACTATACATCCCAGCATGCCCTGCCTCAGTTTTAGCATGCCTTAATAGCAAAACTGTGGCAGGGCATGCTGGGATGTGTAGTTTAACAGCACCCGGAGGGCCGCAGGTTGAAAACCCATGCCCTAGCCTTTACTACAGCATGTGATGCAGGTTATACATTTTTCTGGTGGTAGTACACTTCCATTCTTTCTTCTCTCTCTCTCACTCTATATCTATCTATATATACACGCTGTCAGGCCTGGTGCAAGCCGCTCAGCAGGGTCTGCAAAAGCAGGGAGGCGCCGGATGGGAGAGGCGCTCTCCTTGCTCTGTTTCTGTCGGCTGCCGCTGCGCCTATCACACTATGACAAACAGCGGCGCCAGCACCTTGAAGCGTGGCATCCAACACCCGGCAAAATCAACCCAACCCCCCCCCCCCCCCCCCTCTTCGGCTGAGTGTGAGGGCAGTGACGATGAGGGGGGAGTTAGAGGGAGGCTGAGGGCAGGGGCTCTGAATGGGGACTTACAGGGAGGGTGAAGGCAGGAACGCTGAGAGAGAGTTACAAGGAGGGTGAGGGCAGGGACGCTGAGGATGAGTTGGAGGGAGGGTGAGTGCAGGGACGCTGAGGGGGAGTTGGAGGGAGGGTGAGGGCAGGTACGCTGAGGGGGAGTTAGAGGGAGGCTGAGGGCAGGGGCTCTGAAGGGGGACTTACAGGGAAGGTGAGGGCAGGAACGCTGAGGGAGAGTTATAGGAAGGGTGAGGGCAGGGACGCTGAGGGGGAGTTGGAGGGAGGGTGAGGGCAGGGACGCTAAGAGGGAGGGACGCTTAGAGGGAGGGTAAATTGAAATGAAAAATTAAACAAGAACAACTATGGGTCTCACATATGCCTTGCAACAAAAGTCTGTACACATTAATAACAAAACCCCATATTTGTATAAACATAGTCAACATGGCACCCCACAACTGCTTACACAGTACCTAGTAAACGGCTGAGACATACCCCCAGAAGATTTACAGGATTTTCCTCCAGTTTCCCATCCCATAGCAGGAGGTGCAGAGCCGACGGCAGGTAGTAAATGTCCATCTAACGAGAGTGATCAAACAGGGGGACGGGGCCAAATGCCAAAATCTTCCCAGTGAGGAGCCTTGGCCAATCCGCACCTAGGATGTTAACTGGTCCGTGCCTATTCTCTGTCACCTTTGCTCCAGGGCAGTGGGGATTGGGAGCCACATCCGGGAATACAGGCAGCTCCCAGGGCTGTAGTGTGCTGCTGCCGCTGTGCTGTCCGTGCGGTACGGTGCCCTGGGCCTGCTGCCCTGAGCGCCGGCACTGGATGCTCATCATTTTCCGTGGGTGCTACCGGGCCCGAGCATCCACGGAATCGGCACCTATGCCCTACACACACACACAGCCTGCCCCCCCCCCCCCAGTCCCTACACACACACACACACACACACACACACACACACACAGCCTGCCTCCCCCCAGTCCCTACACACACACACAGCCTGTTCCCCCCCAGTCCCTACACACACACACACACACACACACACACACCCTGCCCCCCCAGTCCCTACACACACACACACACACACACACACACACCGTTTCCCCCCCCCCATCCCTACACACACACATACACAGCCTGTCGTCCCTACACACACATACACAGCCTGTTCCCCCAGTCCCTATACACACACAGTCCCCCCCAGTCCCTACACACACACATACACTGCCTGTTCCTCCCCCCCAGTCCCTACACACACACACACACACACAGCCTGTTCCCCCAGTCCCTACACACACACACAGCCTGTTCCCCCAGTCCCTACACACACACAGTCTGTTCCCCCCAGTCTCTACACACACTCTGTTCACCCCCCCCCCAGTCCCTACACATACACAGCCTGTCCCCCTCCCCAGTCCCTACACACACACATACACAGCTTGCCCCCCCCCCTACACACACACAGCCTGTTCCCCCCTCCCCCTACACACAAAGCCAGCCTACCCCCTCCAGGCACCATACTACGTATGCACACACACACACTGCTCGCCCCCCACCCACCCCGTTACTGAGCAAGCGGGACACAGAAGAAGAAAGCAGGGGTGCATAAAGACAGACCAGGCACAGTCGGGGGCGTGGTCTAATCACGGGTCCGTGACCACGCCCCTTTGAGAGGAAAAATCCTAACATTCAGCAAGCAGCAGGAGCCGGCCTCGGCAGAGAAAGTCACCCGACTTCCAGGCAGGCAAGTCCGCTGCTGGCTGCTGCTGTCTTGCACGCTGGCCGGCGCTTGTGCCTTATCTCAAGGGGGCGGGACATCAGACGGCTACTGAACAGGAAAACATTTTTTTCCTGTTTCCATCTGCAGGGGATCCTGTGGGCCTATTTTGAAGAGGGGGCCTGGAGCTGCAGCTCCATCCGCCCCATTGTTAATCCGGCCCTGACTAGTGGGGAAGACGGCCACGGAAGAGATACCGGCTGCTGTCAATTAACTTAATTGATTATGGAGGAGAGGTGCCCCCCTTCAAAGCAGGAGCCCGGCGGCAGCTGACTCCGTTGCCTCCCAGAGTTCTGTCTCTGGTCGTGGGATGATGCAGAAACATGAACCTTTCCCCCAATATTGATTGGCCCCAGATATATGACCAGTGTGTACAGTTTTTCAGATTTGAAACATGTTTCAATCTGCCCGTAGTTCCCTCCCAATTAGCCATTTAGATAGGCTGTTTAGGACAAAAGATAGGCCATTCACCTCTAAGCAGGAGCCATACGTTTCCTCTATAGAGACATCATGAATTATAATTATACACACAATCAGCAGAGTATATACTTACCTACATGCATACATGGGATATCACCATAGAATTATTATGATTATTTACAGAAATTCTCATGTTCTGTAGGAATGATAAGAAATGGTCACATCAAAGCAGTTTCTTTATTTCAGAATACAGCTCTGACCATGAGCTTTGACTTCAGTATAGACAGTGAAAATATTGTATCCAACACAGAGGGTGGGATGTACTAAAGGAAAAAATGCGGTAAAACCCCCGTTTTCGGGAGTTTTACAGCATTTTCATATGTACTAAGACCCGGCCTGCCGGGTTTTCCCCGACAAGGGTATCGCCATCTTTTGAAGGCGATACCCTATATTAGCCTATGGGCTTCTTTCGCCGCACCCACCAATTCCTCCTCACTTGTGTCCAGCTACCGCTCCTTGATCCCCAGCTCCTCCTCCCCAACTGCACAGCCATTTCTGCTTCCGGCTGGAGGGGGGGAGGAGGAGGAGCCCGGGGACTCCCAGCAAACGTCACATCCCAGGACTGGGAGGTGATGGACCCCACAGAGACCCCCTGTAATCCTTCTCACAGGTATCACGGGGGGTCTGTTACCACATTGCATGTTAATCGCATACATTAATTGCATACATTGCCGCGGTGGGTATTGTAATACATCCCGCCCAGAGTATGATGCGATGAATATTCTGAGGAGAGTGACCAGAGTGTCTCATAGCCCCCTGGCAATGATGACAGGACATAAGCAGCAGTAGTTCATATGTCAGTAAAGCTAGCTACACATTCTTGCTTGTGTTAAAAACAGATTATTCTTATTTATTTACATCTGTTTATATGGTGTCTGCATTTTTCATTCCACTTTACAATTGGAAACAAACACAGTTTACAGAATGAACCCGTGGTGAACATACAGAAACCGGAGGGGGGATGTAATAGGGTGTGAGAATCAGGAAGTGAGATTTTGTGAGAGTTTTCCTATTTTTTTAAAGTGTCAATCATTTACATGGCAAAATCAACCTGGTATTGCCACTCTCACAAAATCTCTCACTTCCCGATTCTCACACCCTATTACATTCCCCCTTCATGTTACAAACAATTTAGGTCTGTGTGAGTAATCACTTACAATATATACATTATGTATTAACTTGTGAGTTTGTCATAATCCTGAAAGTAGGTAACTTAATCATGCCTCCCACGTTTGCCACAGCAGGAATTGGGACATGAGGTGTGGACATGCCATGATGGGGACATATCCACATCATGGTTTGGGTGTGACCATACCCCAGAGGTGTGCTTAGCAGTTTTTTTTTTTATTTTATGCTGCCTCTTACCCCACTCTCCTTTCCTTCTCACACCCAGAAGCAGAACTCCAGGAGACAATTAACTAACTTGCCGCCGGGCTCCAGACCTGAAGGGGGCACATCCTCTGTTGTCCCCGATTTCATGTCCTTGCTGCTGTAAAGAGGAGCCGCAGAGCACTGATCAGCATCAGCGGCAATCCTGCTCCATGACCTGGACTTGTTGGTCTGTTCTGTCAGCAACCTGGCCTGACTGAGGATCCGTCACAATGCCATGGTGAGGACGAGCTTTGAAAGAGGGCGGGATTTCCTCCCCTGCAACCAATCAGGGAGTGTGGCCAGTGTCGTTCCCCAAGTCTCTGGCCACCAATAGGAGGCGGCCTGGATGACATGGTGTGGTGCTTCTTGGGATGCAGGCAGCATGTGTTGGTGGATGCAGTGCGGTAGGCCACAGACACATACCTGGTTTTGCCTTCTAAATGATTGTCGCTTTAAAAATACAGGCATTCTTGCACAAAGTCCTGCTCCTCCAGCTTCTTGCACCCTTTTACATTCAGCCCAACCTCTTCAAAAAGGTTCTTGCATGGCACATTAACATTACTTTAAATCTTGTGCTATACTAATAAACGCCTAACATATACAGTGCTGTTGAAATGCTCTGGACAATGTTAAACATACATACACACTTCCAATTTCTAATTTCTGCTCAGACTTCAAACCTCAAATATCTTTTTAATAATTTAAAACTATTTCTCAGCCCATTCCTCCCCCCAATACCCAAAAGATTGATAAGATCCAACATGAAACGGTATCCTCTCAATCGGCAAGCAATCTGCTCAATTCCTTCCCTGAACCCTCTGGCACCTTATCTTCCTTTGAATTCACAAAAGAAGATGAAGTATCTCCTCTCATATATTGCTACTGTACTGCCTCTCCTCTTTATCTTTCACCCTCACATATCAGTCAATCTGTCTCCTGAGCTGATCCCAACCTGAACTAAAAACTGCAATCTCTCTACTCAGAATTTTTCTTTATTATTAAAGATTACGTAGAATACTCCCATTCTAAAAATGTTTTTACCAAAACAGTCTCTTAAATTAACACCACCCTTCTCAGTACTCTTGCCCATCCAAGCTACAAGGGAGACCTTTTTACACTCCTCTCACACAACCTGTTACCATTTCAGTCCATCTTTCATTTCCAACACTCCACATGATTTGATCAATTGTAAATCTAAAGCCAATAGTCACTTGTGATTCTGCTGGATTTCTCTCCTGCATTTGAGTTCTGTTGACCACTCTTCTCATGCTATTTTTGAAATTGCTTTTTCAGAGTTCAATTCTCTGGATTAATCAACACTCAGTTTCCTGTGTTAGTTGGAGTACCACATGGTCCAGTACTTGGTCCTCTGTCCTTCTCCTGCTATACAGCTTTTATTGGAAAATTAATAAACTCAGACGTATCTCTATGTGGAGGGTACCAAGATATTCTTATCCTCTCCAGATTTCTCAACACCTGTGTTGGTCCATGTTACTGAAGGTCTTTATGCCATTTCATCATAGATGTCATCTTGCAACCTCAAATTTAATTTTTCAAAAACAGAGTTAAGATTCCTACCAGCCAACAGAAATGACTGACCTATCCCTGCCATGCGACAGTACACACTACCAACTCCATCTCATTGCCGAGGTGTCCTTCCTGACTCTGAACCTGCTTTTGCTCCCCACACTAAGGGGGTTATTCAGGATTGTTAGCCAACTATAAAAGCACACTAATGTGCAGAGAGAGTTAAGGGGGTACACACGGAGAGATCCATGCTTAAAATCTAAGCAATCTGACTAGATTGCTTAGAATTTAAGCACAGATCTCTCGTTTGTATGCCCCCCAGCGTTGTGCAGCCCCGTGCATCGCTATCGCCGGTGCTAGATTGAGCCTGCATGCAGGCTCAATCTAGCAGTTCACTCACTTTACCGCTGTGTGAAGTGAGCACCCCCCTCGCTCAGCACACATCACGCTGTGCTGAGCAGGGGGAGAGATGTGTGCTGAGCGGTCTGTGATAGATCGCTCAGCACACATCTCTTTAGTATGCACCACCCATTAGATTTGGGTGGGTTATTTTGTTTCTATGCAGGCTAAATATACTGGTTGCTTTATTTTTACACTGCAATTTATATTTCAGTTTGAACACACCACACCCAAATCTAACTCTCTCTGCATATGTTATATCTGCCCCACCTGCAGTGCACAAGGTTTTGCCTAGTAGTGTGCTTTTTGGTTTGCTAAAAAACCTGAATAAGGCCCTTAATCCTGTCACATACATTAAGAAACAAGTCCAGAATATGTACACCCATATCTCACATATAAAGCTATAAACAAAACTACATCAACATGCATCTCTTTACTTAACTCAAAAATCTCCCAATTCAACCCCCTCTGCTCTGTACAAGATCTTCATCTATCATGTAGGGCCTAATTCAGGGTTGATCGCAAAAGCAAAATCTTTCTTTAATGAGCAAAAGCATGTGCAGTGCAGGTGGGGCAGATATAACATGTGCAGAAAGACTTAGATTTGAGTGGGGTGTATTCAAACTGAAATCTGAATTGCAGTGTAAAAATAAGGCAGCCAGTATTTACTCTGCACAGAAACAATATATATAACCCACCCAAATCTAAATCTCTCTGCACATGTTATATTTGCCCATATTTATCTACATTATTATCTATTGTGTTATCGTTTGAAATAACAACCAATGTCTAAAAGTGTCAATTCTCTACTGTCACAGTTGCTGGTACTTGTGGAAACGGACGAGGTCTAGCAGCTAGTTAGCTGGAGTTCCGGGTACGGAATAGTGCAGGCTTGATATTATGACCTGCACATACAGGTGTGGCAGGTTCGACTAAAGTCTATGGCTGGCCACAGGTGTTTGTACAACTACGGGAAACTAGAACACTGGGGATACCAGTGCAATGATAGTTGAGTGACACTTGTGGTAGAAATTGATAGCTGGAATCTGGGATTGAACCAGCAGTAGAGGATAGCTGGATAGCTGGAAGCTGGGATTGAACCAGCAGTAGAGGATAGCTGGAAGCTGGGATTGAATCAACTGGAAGCTGGGATTGAACCAGCAGTAGAGGATAGCTGGTAGCTGGGATTGAACCAGCAGTAGAGGATAGCTGGCAGCTGGGATTGAACCAGCAGTAGAGGATAGCTGGCAGCTGGGATTGAACCAGCAGTAGAGGATAGCTGGCAGCTGGGATTGAACCAGCAGTAGAGGATAGCTGGAAGCTGGGATTGAACCAGCAGTAGAGGATAGCTGGAAGCTGGGATTGAACCAGCAGTAGAGGATGGCTGGAAGCTGGGATTGAACCAGCAGTAGAGGATAGCTGGCAGCTGGGATTGAACCAGCAGTAGAGGATAGCTGGCAGCTGGGATTGAACCAGCAGTAGAGGATAGCTGGCAGCTGGGATTGAACCAGCTGGCAGCTGGGATTGAACCAGCAGTAGAGGATAGCTGGCAGCTGGGATTGAACCAGCAGTAGAGGATAGCTGGCAGCTGGGATTGAACCAGCAGTAGAGGATAGCTGGCAGCTGGGATTGAACCAGCAGTAGAGGATAGCTGGAAGCTGGGATTGAACCAGCAGTAGAGGATAGCTGGAACCTGGGATTGAACCAGCAGTAGAGGATAGCTGGAACCTGGGATTGAACCAGCAGTTCAGGATAGCTGGATAGGATACTCAGTGATGCAGACTTGCAGATATACTGGAGATTGTATTGACCAGCGGTGCAGTTTTGCAGGTATACTGGAGATAGGATAATCAGCTGTGCAGGTTTGCAGATATCCGGGAGATGAGATAACCAGGGATGCAGGTTTGCAGATATTCTGGAGATGAACTCACCAGCGGTGCAGGTTTGCAGATATCCTGGAGATAACCAGCGATGCAGGTTTGCAGATATTCTGGAGAAGATCAGGAAGTGCTGAAGTTTGTAATGCACTGTCTCTTTAAGCAGGAGATTGCAGGCGCTCTCTACAGGCTTGAGGACAACAAAGCACTGACAGCTTCCCAGTGCTTGGAGCTGGAATATATACCCCTTGCTCTCTGGTGATAGGCTGAAGGGATCACATGTCAGGGAAACACTACCTCAAGGATGGGGAACTTTGGCCCTCCAGCTGTAGTGGAACTATACATCCCAGCATGCCCTGCTACAGTTTTGCTATTTGGCCATGCTAAAACTATTGCAAGGCATGCTGGGGTGTGTAGTTCAACAACAGCTGGAGGGCCAAAGGTTCCCCATCCCTGCACTACCTGGTTGGAGAGTTCTCTGCAGAGTCAGCTGGTCAGGAAGTAACATGCAGTACTCCAGGCTAGGCTTCAGAGTGGACTGTGGCCTAGCAGGCCGGGAAGGAGCCGAAGCCTAACGATCCTGAAATGGATACTGTGACTGACAGCATGGGATGTCGGATGGACTAGCGAATGGCAGACAGCGCTTTGAACTGCTCCGCAGGTAGGTCAAAGTGCGACTGGGAAGCGCTGTAAACCCCCATTTTGTGACATCTACAAAGATGACTTACTGCTGTAAAGTAGAGATGTGCACCGGACATTTTTCGGGTTTTGTGTTTTGGTTTTGGATTCAGTTCCGCGGCTGTGTTTTGGATTCGGACGCGTTTTGGCAAAACCTCCCTTAAATTTTTTTGTCGGATTCAGGTGTGTTTTGGATTCGGGTGTTTTTTTTCAAAAACAGCTTAAATCATAGAATTTGGGGGTAATTTTGATCCCATAGTATTATTAACCTCAATAACCATAATTTCCACTCATTTCCAGTCTATTCTGAATACCTCACAATATTATTTTTAGTCCTAAAATTTGCACTGAGGTCGCTGGATGACTAAGCTAAGCGACCCAAGTGGCCGACACAAACACCTGGCCCATCTAGGAGTGGCACTGCAGTGTCAGACAGGATGGCACTTAAAAAAATTGGCCCCAAACATCACATGATGCAAAGATAAATAAATAAAAAAAAGAGGTGCAAGATGGAATTGTCCTTGGGCCCTCCCACCCACCCTTATGTTGTATAAACAGGACATGCACACTTTAACAAACCCATCATTTCAGTGACAAGGTCTGCCACACGACTGTGGCTGAAATGACTGGTTGGTTTGGGCTCCCACCAAAAAAGAAGCAATCAATCTCTCCTTGCACAAACTGGCTCTACAGAGGCAAGATGTCCACCTCCTCCTCATTGTCCGATTCCTCACCCCTTTCACTGTGTACATCCCCCTCCTCACAGAGTATTAATTCGTCCCCACTGGAATCCACCATCACAGGTCCCTGTGTACTTTTTGGAGGCAATTGCTGGTAAATGTCTCCAAGGAGGAATTGATTATAATTCATTTTAATGAACATCATCTTCTCCACATTTTGTGGAAGTAACCTCGTACGCAGATCGCTGACAAGGTGACCGGCTGCACTAAACACTCTTTCGGAGTACACACTGGAGGGGGGGCAACCAGATGTCAGCTATCGCTCCTGACTGCCCTGCATCACTGCCAGCGGGTGGTTTTGGAAATTTGATCCTTTTCGTGGCAGCTCCAGTGGCAGTAGAAAATGAAGGAGGAGCTGTTGGCGGGTCATGTTCTGCTTGACTTGACAAATGTCTCACCAGCAGGTCTTTGAACATCTGCAGACTTGTGTCTGCCGGAAAGAAAGATACAACGTAGGCTTTAAACCTAGGATCGAGCACGGTGGCCAAAATGTAGTGCTCTGATTTCAACAGATTGACCACCCGTGAATCCTGGTTAAGCGAATGAAGGGCTCCATCCACAAGTCCCACATGCCTAGTGGAATCGCTCCGTTTTAGCTCCTCCTTCAATCTCTCCAGCTGCTTCTGCAAAAGCCTGATGAGGGGAATGACCTGACTTAGGCTGGCAATGTCTGAACTGACTTCACGTGTGGCAAGTTCAAAGGGTTGGAGAACCTTGCACAACGTTGAAATCATTCTCTACTGCGCTTGAGTCAGGTGCATTCCCCGTCCTTTGCCTATATCGTAGGCAGATGTATAGGCTTGAATGGCTTTTTGCTGCTCCTCCATCCTCTGAAGCATATAGAGGGTTGAATTCCACCTCGTTACCACCTCTTGCTTCAGCTGATGGCAAGGCATGTTCAGGAGTGTTTGCTGGTGCGTAGCCTGCCTAGGAAGGAGTTGGCGTTTGCGAGATGCTGCTACTGGTGCTGCTGATGCTGTTGTTGCTGCGGGACGCAATACTTCTACCCAGTGGGCTGTCACTGTCATATAGTCCTTAGTCTGCCCTGCTCCACTTGTCCACATGTCCGTGGTTAAGTGGACATTGGGTACAACTGCATTTTTTAGGACACCGGTGACTCTTTTTCTGACGTCTGTGTACATTCTCGGTATCGCCTGCCTAGAGAAGTGGAACCTAGATGGTATTCTCTAAGTCCCTGTGAACTAACGCTGGATACCGGACGCATGTCTAACACCAACATAGTTGTCAGGCCTGAGTTATCCGCTTTGCAACAGGATGACTGCTGTGATATTTAATCTTCCTTGCAAAGGACTGTTGGACAGTCAATTGCTTACTGGAAGTAGTACAAGTGGTCTTCCGACTTCCCCTCTGGGATGATGATCGACTCCCAGCAGCAACAACAGCAGCGCCAGCAGCAGTAGGCATTACACTTAAGGATCCATCGGAGTAATCCCAGTTAGGAGAGGACTCGTCAGACTTGCCAGTGACATGGACTGCAGGACTATTGGCGTTCCTGTCTAAGAAGGAAATTGACACTGAGGGAGTTGGTGGTGTGGTATGCAGGAGCTTGGGTACAAGAGGAAGAAGGGATTTAGTTGTCACTGTCAGTGGACTGCTTCCGCTGTCACCCAAAGTTTTTGAACTTGTCAATGACTTCTGATGAATGCGCTCCAGGTGACGTATAAGGGAGGATGTTCCTAGGTCATTAACGTCCTTACCCCTACTTATTACAGCTTGACAAAGGCAACACACGGCTTGACACCTGTTGTCAGCATTTCTGTTTAAATAATTCCACACCGAAGAGGTGATTTTTTTTGTATTTTGACCAGGCATGTCAATGGCCATATTCGTTCCACGGACAACAGGTGTCTCCCCGGGTGCCTGACTTAAAAAAAAACACCTCACCATCAGAATCCTCCTTGTCAATTTCATCCTCAGCACCTGCAACACCCATATCCTCATCCTGGTGTACTTCAACAGTGGCATCTTCAATTTGACTATCAGGAACTGGACTGTGGGTGCTCCTTCCAGCACTTGCAGGGGGCGTACAAATGGTGGAAGGAGCCACCTCTTCCCGCCCAGTGTTGGGAAGGTCAGGCATCGCAACCGACACAATTGGACTCTCCTTGGGGATTTGTGATTTAGAAAAACGCACAGTTCTTTGCTGTGCTTTTGCCAGCTTAACTCTTTTCATTTTTCTAGCGGGAGGATGAGTGCTTCCATCCTCATGTGAAGCTGAACCTCTAGCCATGAACATAGGCCAGGGCCTCAGCCGTTCCTTGCCACTCCGTGTCGTAAATGGCATATTGGCAAGTTTACGCTTCTCCTCAGACGATTTTAATTTAGATTTTTGGGTCATCATTTTACGGAACTTTTGCTTTTTGGATTTTACACGCTCTCTACTATGACATTGGGCATCGGCCTTGGCAGACGACGTTGATGGCATTGCATCGTCTCTGCCATGACTAGTGGCAGCAGCTTCAGCACTAGGTGGAAGTGGATCTTGATCTTTCCCTATTTTACCCTCCACATTTTTGTTCTCCATTTTTTAATGTGTGGAATTATATGGCAGTAATATATCTGGAATTAGACAGCAGTAATGTCTGGAATTAGACACCACTATATACCTGTATATACAGGGCCGGCCCAAGCCTAAATTTTTTGGTAAGCGAATATAGATTTTGCCCCCCCCCCCCCCCTCCCCCATGGTTGATAGAAAATATTATACATACAAAAGCTTAAAGCGCATTAAGCGAAATATGGGTGAAATCAACTGCCTATCATAAAGTTAAAACTTAAAGGGCAGAACCGTTAAATAAGTGTTTTCTAATTAATCAAAAATTGGGGTCCTACCTGTCCTTTTCTGGGTCCCATTGGAATGAAGGTTTTTATTAATCTTATTAATTATTCAAATATAAAAACAGAGACTTGTTGCAAGGGGGAGGAGGGGGTGACAGTGCTGCTGGGCTGTGTAGCATACAGGACACCCTGCACCAGAGCTGTAACTAGACATTTCAGTGCCCTTTGGCAGAAAGTAAATTGGTGCTCCCACTCCCATATTTGAGTACAAGGAAAGTGCGCGGCGAAGGCGAGCACCAAAAATTTAGGGGTGTGGCTTCATGGGGAACGAGCATGGCCACATAATAGTACCAATTCACATTACACCACACAGGTAGAGCATGTTACACACATTGCACCAGGTAGAGCACGTTACACATATTGCACCAGGTAGAGCACCATACACACATTGCGCCAGTTAGAACACCCTATACACATGCACCAGGTAGAACATGTTATACAGATACCTGTTGCGCAGTGGCGTAACTTCATCCCAATAGCCCAGAGGCAAGAACAATCTTGGTGCCCCCCCCCCCCCCCCCCAGCATGGGATGTAGTCAATATCCTGGCAGTTGGGATACTAGCGGTCAGAATAGGGAAGGGTTAGGGCAAGGCACTAGGGGGAGGGTAGGCTGTGGGACGAGAGGGTTAGGGTTATTCACTAGGGGGAGGGTAGGCTGCGGGATGAGATGTTTAGACACTAGGGGCAGGGTAGGCTGCGGGACGAGAGGGTTAGAAACTAGGGGCAGGGTAGGCTGCGGGACGAGAGGGTTAGGCACTAGGGGCAGGGTAGGCTGCGGGACGAGATGGTTAGACACTAGGGGCAGGGTAGGCTGCAGGACGAGATGGTTAGACACTAGGGGCAGGGTAGGCTGCGGGACGAGAGGGTTAGACACTAGGGGCAGGGTAGGCTGCGGGACGAGAGGGTTAGACACTAGGGGCAGGGTAGGCTGCGGGACGAGAGGGTTAGACACTAGGGGCAGGGTAGGCTGCGGGACGAGAGGGTTAGACACTAGGGGCAGGGTAGGCTGCGGGACGAGAGGGTTAGACACTAGGGGCAGGGTAGGCTGCGGGACGAGAGGGTTAGGGTTATTCACTAGGGGGAAGTCAGTACTTTGAGACAGGTGGTCCGCAGAACACCAGACTAAGCAAAATAATAACACAGAGCGGTCAAGTGGTGCTTAGTGCAGGGTGCTGCTGACTAATACTGGAAATTTCTATATAAAACGTATGCTCTGTATCCTAAAAATAAAATACCAACTTTTACACAAAAACTACACAGTTCTAAAGAGTCATATGCGTAATAGACAATGAAAATATATTACAGGTACAGCAATAAACTTGGGAATACATACATTTTAGTCTGAATACAAAATACATTGGTAATTTAAAAGTTACTTCTTTCCTCTTTTTATAGCCTATAGCAGTGATGGGGAATAAACAGCCCTATGGCCTCATGCAGGCCTACGAGTCTTCATTTGCGTCCCTCATATACCTGAAAAGTGCTAAGGACAAGTGCCATACTGCCATGCCCTCAGTGCTGCATGAGATCAAAGAAGGAGAAATATACAGTACTTACAAGTCCTCCTCTTGCAGTTATTACGGATGGAGGGAGCCTGCCTCTACCAACACCGTCCAGCAGCTCCCTCCACTGCGCTCCATCTGACTCTGTCTCAGGCATCCAGGTCCCGGCCTCACAAGTACCACCGTCGGCTGCCCTCAGACAGCGCAGCTCCCTCTCCTCCTCACCCTGGCCGCCTCAGCATCCGTCCGCGAGCCCACACACAGCATAGGAGCTGGCGGTATACAGAAGGCAGCATGGGCTGGGAGCGTGGTCTACGCTGCCGGCGCCCTCCACAGTGTGGCGCCTTACTCTTACTCGTAACCCGCGTAACGGGCGGGTCGGCCCTGTGTATATACCAGATACCACTGTGACTGGAATGATGATGACCTATGCACAGTGACAGGACACTACCACAGCACCCTACACAGGGCCGTCTTAACAGCAGCGTGGGCCCCTGGGCACAGCAATGCACTGGGGCCGCTACCCATCCTCCATGGGTGTGGTGCTATAAGCGGCAGCTTTGATGTCCCGCGGGCAGTAGGGGGTGTTCTATTTTCCACTCGGCATGTAGGACCTGGAACAGTAATTTCTGCTAATTACTCCTTTACTGCACAGATGGGGTGGGAGGAAGAACACTAAACTGTAGAAGGGGGCATTGGGCTGAAAGAAGGGGCCCTGGTATATGACTTCCAGGGTGGTATGGGGTGTTTAATACGTAAGGGAGGGGGCGATAGTGGAGTGGGCTTAAATATTAATCATTTTCTGGTGAGACAGCAGCTTGCTTAACTGCAAATATCTCAAGTTGCTGGAAAAATATTTCTTAGCTTTGAATGGGATAAAAAATTAGAGTGTCTCACTTGTCAGGAGGTACTGGGGACTTCAGGATAAGAGTTCAGGAGCCAGAGCAATCCACCAACAAATATACAAAACTGCATATTAGGCGTGTGGCGCTTGAGCAGGGTCCAGCTGCTTGAAGACGGATATCTCTGTATCTGGGCATAGTAGAGACAAGCTGCTAGTGTTGACCGAAAGTGGAGAGTCCCAGCTTTAAATATAAGTATAAATGTACCCTCAGTACAACTCTAAGTCATACAGAGCCCGAGATATCTGGCTGGGAAGAGCAATTAACAGGCTTGGCTGGGGACCACTGCTTTGAAGTCGATATCTCTGGTTCCCTAGGGCCGATTTTCAAAAATCTGGTACCCCTGGAGAGAGGGGACCTTCAGCTATCAGCCTAGTGCCCTTATACTCCTGGGGCCCTTGGCCAAGAGCCCATTGGGCCCATACGAAAAGACGACCCTGTCCCTACAGCAGCAAGATGCAGCACAAGACACTGGACTTTTAGTCACCACAATGCAGCACTGACACTGAGCACAGATATTAAGCACTGTTCAGGATACTAGAAGTGACACAGAACAGCAAGATACAGCAATGGCCTACTGTACTGTACTACTATATACTGGTGGTCACCACAATGCAGCACTGTACTACTATATACTGGTCACCACAATGCAGCACAGATATTGAGCACTGATCAGGATACTAGAACTGAGTCTGATACGGAGCTGCAAGATACAGCAATGGCCTACTGTACTGTACTACTATATACTGGTGGTCACCATTATGCAGCACTCTACTACTATATACTGGTCACCACAATGCAGCACAGATATTGAGCACTGATCAGGATACTAGAAGTGACACAGAGCAGCAAGATACAGCAATGGCCTACTGTACTGTACTACTGTATACTGGTGGTCACCACAATGCAGCACTGTACTACTATATACTGGTCACCACAATGCAGCACAGATATTGAGCACTGATCAGGATACTAGAACTGAGTCTGACACAGAGCTGCAAGATACAGCAATGGCCTACTGTACTGTACTACTATAAACTGGTGGTCACCACAATGCAGCACAGTACTACTATATACTGGTCACCACAATGCAGCACAGATATTGAGCACTGATCAGGATACTAAAAGTGACACAGAACAGCAAGATACAGCAATGGCCTACTGTACTGTACTACTATATACTGGTGGTCACCACAATGCAGCACTGTACTACTATATACTGGTCACCACAATGCAGCACAGATATTGAGCACTGATCAGGATACTAGAACTGAGTCTGGCACGGAGCTGCAAGATACAGCAATGGCCTACTGTACTGTACTACTATATACTGGTGGTCACCACAATGCAGCACACTGAGCCCAGATATTGAGCTTTTCAGGCAAAGAACGTAGCCACGTCCTCTCTGCTCCATCTACAATGCATGTGTGAAAATGACGGCGACGCGCAGTTCTTTATATGGAATACGAATCTCGCGAGAATCCGACAGGGGATGATGACGTTCAGCCTCATTCGGGTTAACCAAGCAAGGCGGGAAGAACCGAGGCTGCCTCGGACCTTTGTAAACCACGTGAAGTTGGGGGGGTTCGGATCTTGACGAACCGAACCCGCTCATCTCTACTGTAAAGTAACAGTAACATATCAAACCACAAATTATTCTCTATTAAGAATGAATCTGATGTTTTTTTATAATATCCACATATGCAAAAAAAATTATTATAATAATAATTTCTGTCATTGTCATCTACAATTGAAGCTTGGAACCAAATGAGTAATATACCTATATCTTGTATGTTAATTGATGTCTTCTAAGTCCAAGGTCAGACCCTCAGCACTATCCTATTGTATGTTATTTATTTCCAGCAGTAAACTACATAAATGGCAAAACCCACTGAGAGACTGAGCAGGTCAGTAACTGAGCAAAGGAAAACTCTTATCCTGCGCTGTAAGGTTGCTGCCCACCGAAACAATCCTACTGTTAGCTAGAATCAAAATAAACACTCCTCTAACCAACGAATCAGGGGGCGCTACCAATCACTTCTCATTATACCAGCAATACAATTGACCACATATGTATGGATAATAACAGTTTATTAAAAAGCACAATCCGCTATTAGAGATAACCCTTTCAAGTACACAAATAATTAGTGTCATAGATGAAATGAAGGGTATTTTTTCTCTCTTCAACCCTGACGCGTTTCGTCCTTTGCGGACTTCTTCAGAGTGATGGTAAAAATAGCTATAAGGTTAATCCAAAATTGGCAATCAAAGGAAACGCCAATTCTATTGGACCATATAACAATACAGATTTTTGGGAAAATTTCATAAAAATGGGACCTCTATACGCAGTACAAAAGTGTCCAATCAATTAAAAGCAAATGAATATCCCACTTTGGGTAAAATTCAAAAGTGAGTGAAATCTCCTCAAAAGAGAAACAAATTCACATGTGCTTCTGTGTGCTCTCCCAAAGTGCACATTAAAGGCTGCTCAAGAACACCTTCATTTAAATTTGCTATTCTGATGTGCAGTGCAGGTCTGTGAGGGTCACACTACGGCATCAGTGTGTCAGTGATTGACAGTCTGATATTGTTTTGGGTAGAGTGCGACCATGGCCTCAGGGGATTGTTCAGAATGGATCGCATAAGCGATCCCCTTCTCAGTTTCCTGATTATCAGGAAACTGCACAGGACCCATTCTGCGGATGTACAGAACTGGCGCAGCAATCGTATCGCAGGTTTGCAAACTCCTCTGCCTGATTGACAGGTAGAAGCATTCGGAGGGGGGGGGGGGGGGGGGGGGCAGCCAGTGTTACCAGAAACAGGGCCGTCACCCCAGTTTTCCAGGAGTGGTGAGGTCAAGGACTACGTTGCAAGAGGCAGTTTCCTTGGTCTCACAAGCTGCCTTGCAACGGCAAGCCTGTGTATTCTGATGCATACTCAGCTTGTCATCGCAGATGAACATCGTGACCGAAAGCTGCAATGCTTTATTCCAGGCTGTGACACAGTTGTTGCGATGCGATCGCTGCGAATCGCAAATTCAGCAAGGAGGTGTGTACACACCTCCTACTGCATTTGCGTTGCTAATGATTGTATTTGCAAAGCTGCAACTTGTCTCAAGTGATTGCCAGTGGCACTAATCTGCACGAGCGGAAGACACAGCCACATCACCAGATTATTAGAAGCATTAGAATAATGATACCCAATTCTCTAATATTATAAGACTACAATATAGCTGTATGCAGGGATAACTGGTCCAATTAATCGGCAGGATGTCCTGCATATACAGTGTCATGTGAATGCTAGAACAGACACCATACACCTCAGCAGCTCTACTAACTTCTTTCACATTACCATTTCCTCTAATAGGAACAAGATGAGCACAATGATAAACTGCAGTTATATAAAAGAGTCTTTGAGAAGAAGTAATGGGAAAGCAAGTTGGAAATCCATAATTGTCCATTGAAAATACATCATATGGCTTGCTGAATATGTATGAGCAATTAATCATAATGGGGGATTACTATCCATCCTCTGCAGCTACATATCTTCTAAACTAGGTGCGATTCATTTACCAGTCCTGTCACATTCCCTTCTCAGTCTGCCCCCATGGTTCTTCCCATCTTCCCTGGAACACATTAATGACATTCTGCATTGCAAATACATAATTGAAAACAGATTATTAAGATTGAATTCCATTAACTAATTAATAATTGAATGATTTATAATTGAACATGAATTTTAACAGTTACAATGTCTAGGTAGACAGAAAGAGTGGACTGATATCTATCACTGTAGTTTGTTAATTGGCATGTGCTGTTTGATATAGTAAATACTGTCTGTAGCTGGCAGGGACAAATAATGTTATTTAAAATGACATATTACGTAATCTATAACTATGACACGACTGTCCACAGACGTGTACTGGTGTCCACTTCAGCCACACTCATGGTGCCCAGATTGCTATCTCATTAATCCAAATCCGATGTTGATAGGGAATGCTGGTGTTTTCAATCCAACACAATTCTGGGATTCATTTTTCTAAGCCACCTACTGTATTTAAATATTATAGTGAAACATGATGTATATTTTCATAAAGATCGTATCATTCATCTAAAACGTTATATAAATGTAGCCTATATGAACGTTATTAACGGGATGTAATTATGTGACCGCCGGTCACATTACCTCCCCCTACATCCCGCATTCTCACAATCCCGACGGTTGGCATGCCGACCAACAGGGACTATTCCCACTCGTGGGTGTCCATGACACCCATAGAGTGGGAACAGAACCCATGGCGACCACAGGTCGCTACCGAGCCCGCAAGGGGCTTGTGGCACTCGCTTGCCCCCCTCCCACTGGCATTCTGCTGCTGGGATGCCGGCATCGGTATGATGACCAGCAGTCCCCTGACCGTGGTCGCGTACTACACACCCTTATTAACAGGGCAGTTTAGATTCAAGTTACTGACTTAAAAATATTGCGTAAAGAGACAAACTATACGCCAAACTATGTCAGCAAAAATGAACCCAAGTGTGTGTGTGTGTGTACACGTGGAAGGGAACATAGGGCCTAATTCAGACCTGATCGTAGCAGCAAATTTGTTAGCAGTTGGGCAAAACCATGGAGGTCATTCCGAGTTGTTCGCTCGCAAGGCGATTTTAGCAGAGTTACACACGCTAAGCCGCCGCCTACTGGGAGTGAATCTTAGCTTCTTAAAATTGCGAACGATGTATTCGCAATATTGCGATTACAAACTTCTTAGCAGTTTCAGAGTAGCTTCAGACTTACTCGGCATCTGCGATCAGTTCAGTGCTTGTCGTTCCTGGTTTGACGTCACAAACACTCCCAGCGTTCGCCCAGACACTCCTCCGTTTCTCCAGCCACTCCCGCGTTTTTTCCGGAAACGGTAGCATTTTTATCCACACGCCCATAAAACGCAGTATTTCCGCCCAGTAACACCCATTTCCTGTCAATCACATTCCGATCGCCGGAGCGAAGAAAAAGCCGTGAGTAAAAATACTATCTTCAAAGCAAAATTACTTGGCGCAGTCGCAGTGCGAACATTGCGCATGCGTACTAAGCAGAAAAACGCTGCGATGCGAAGAAAATTACCGAGCGAACGACTCGGAATGAGGGCCCATGTGCACTGAAGGGAGGGGGGGCAGATGTAACATGTGCAGAGAGAGTTAGATTTGGGTGGGGTGTGTTCAAACTGAAATCTAAATTGCAGGGTAAAAATAAAGCAGCCAATATTTACCCTGCACAGAAACAAAATAACCAACCAAACCAAATCTAACTCTCTCTGTAAATGTTATATCTGCCACACCTGCAGTGCACATGGGCCCTCATTCCGAGTTGTTCGCTCGCAAGCTGCTTTTAGCAGCTTTACACACGCTAAGCCGCCGCCTACTGGGAGTGAATCTTAGCTTCTTAAAATTGCGAACGAAAGATTCTCAAAATTGCGACCACACACCTCTTAGCAGTTTCTGAGTAGCTCCAGACTTACTCGGCATATGCGATCAGTTCAGTGCTTGTCGTTCCTGGTTTGACGTCACAAACACACCCAGCGTTCGCCCAGACACTCCTCCGTTTCTCCAGCCACTCCCGTGTTTTTCCCAGAAACGGTAGCGTTTTTTCACACACACCCATAAAACGGCCAGTTTCCGCCCAGAAACACCCACTTCCTGTCAATCACATTACGATCACCAGAACGAAGAAAAAACCGTGAGTAAAATACCTAACTGCATAGCAAATTTACTTGGCGCAGTCGCAGTGCGGACATTGCGCATGCGCACTAAGCGGAAAATCGCTGCGATGCGAAAAAATTTACCGAGCGATCAACTCGGAATGACCCCCATGGTTTTGCCCAACTGCTAACAAATTTGCTGCTGCGATCAACTCTGAATTACCCCCATAGATTGTAAACTCCACTGGGGCAGGGACTGATGTGAATAGGCAAATATTCTCTATAAAGCGCTGTAGAATATGTTTGTGCTTTATAAATAACTGGTAATAAAAAAAAAAAAAACAATAATAATCAATTTCCAGGTTCGTGTCTCACAAGTTTGGCCTGATTGGCCAGATAATGTGGGTCTTTTAGGGCAGCTGACAGTTAACTGCTAACCTAGGCCAACAGTGTTAAGGGCCCTACACACTGGCCGACATGACTGCACGATATGAACGAGATAACGTTCATATCGTGCAGTGTGGAGGCTCCAGCGATGAATGATGCGCTGCCCCATGCTCGCTCATTGCTGGTCCCCCGTCGGCTGTACATGCAGGCCAATATGGACGATCTCGTCAATATTTGCCTGCACTTCAATGCAGCCGGGTGACGGAGGGAGTGAAGAAACTTCACTCCCCCAGTCACTGACCGCCCCCCCCCCCCCCCCCCAAGCGCCACCGGGTCGGCCGTATCTGCCGTTGGGCAGCTCGGCGGCGGATCGGCTAGTGTGTAGGGCCTGTTACGTAGGCCCAGATTTATCAAGCCTTGGAGAGTGATAACTAGCACGATGATAAAGTACCAGCCAACCAGCTCCTAATTGCCATGTCACAGGCTGTGTTTGAAAAATGACAGAAGCTGATTGGTTGGTTCTTTATCACCGTGCAATTTATCACTCTCCAAGGCTTGAAAAAACTGGGCTTATATCTGTTGACAAATGTATTTGAGTCAAATCATTGTCAAGCATATTGTGAGGAACTCAACTGCGATCTACTTAATATATTTAACCTCTATAGTTTGGAGTCTTCTCTAAATATTAATAATTACATTATGATCATGTCACGTCAGCGGGTGCAACATTCAATGTCCTTCTGGAATACACCAAGCAATAGCAGAAAATATTTCTGTAATTGCCACCTATTTAATTCCCCGTTATGGGATCCCACTTGGTGGAGATGAATTCTATCATTTTATAGAATTAATTTGATAAATAGGTGATTCTGCAGAAAGTGAATATAAAGTCCCGAACAACAGACGCTTTTATTATTTTTTTCCTTTTAAACTGGTTTGTTAAGAAATTGTTCTTTCTGTATATGAAAGCTTAATTGCTTAGTAGCAACGCCTTACCCTATAACTTAAGACCCACTAAAATCTTGGTAGTTTGGAGAAGTACAGATGGAGCCATGCTCATTGAGCGTGGCTGCATTGAAGCCGGGGGCGCACGGAGTGCCTCGCACAGCACGACAAGGCACAGATGGAGCCACGATCAGTTTAAAATGTCTATCATAGACTGTTCTTCATTCATGCGCATACACCAACATCCATAAAGAAATAACTGACACTGACACCAGGGTATGTTTGCCAATAAAATTGTCAGCTTTTATTAACACAAATGGTATGGTGGCAAGGAGGGACGGCCTATTTAAATGTCCCTATTTATTCTAACCTTTTAACTGTGGCTGATCACAACACAAAAGGAGGCAAGGGCCCAACTTCAGCCCGGCCTCCATGCATAACAAGGGGGGGGTTATTAAGGGCCCAATTTCAGCCCAGCCCCCATACATCCCAAGGGGAGGCTTTTAAGGGGCCCAATTTCAGCCCAGCCCCCCACTCATACAAGGGGCCAACCATGGGCCATTTGCCACCCCTTGTGTTCTTTCTCTTTCTCGGGAATACCGTGGCCAACTCTCCACTCAAGGTATTCCCCAACTTCCACCCAAAGGTGCTCAGGTGTGTCCAAACTCCACCGGAGACCGAAGCCCACCTGGTCCGATGGAACTCCGGCCCCGTAATGTATCAAACTCCACCACCTTCACATCTCCTGAGCACCCATAAAACTCTTTAAATTACAGCCACAATTTCAGGCCGTCCCAACCCGCCAAGCCGACACCAATAATAAACTCCTCTAGGGCGGTTGGGTGGGTCAATTTTCACTGAGGAAAAAGAGGGGGAACCTAATCAGTCCTCTCCTTATAAGGACTAAGCCCCTCCCATCACCAGACTCCTCAGACAACTCATAGGCCCATCGTTACCATGGATACCTCCACATCTCCAGCTGTTTCATTCAGCCTGCTATTCAGAATTTTATGTCACTACAGCCATATAAAATGTCCTCCGTTCTCTTAAAATGTCTATCATAGACTGTTCTTCATTCATGCGCATACACCAACATCCATAAAGAAATAACTGACACTGACACCAGGATATGTTTGCCAATAAAATTGTCAGCTTTTATTAACACAAATGGTATGGTGGCAAGGAGGGACGGCCTATTTAAATGTCCCTATTTATTCTAACCTTTTAACTGTGGCTGATCACAACACAAAAGGAGGCAAGGGCCCAACTTCAGCCCGGCCTCCATGCATAACAAGGGGGGGTTATTAAGGGCCCAATTTCAGCCCAGCCCCCATACATCCCAAGGGGAGGCTTTTAAGGGGCCCAATTTCAGCCCAGCCCCCCACTCATACAAGGGGCCAACCATGGGCCATTTGCCACCCCTTGTGTTCTTTCTCTTTCTCGGGAATACCGTGGCCAACTCTCCACTCAAGGTATTCCCCAACTTCCACCCAAAGGTGCTCAGGTGTGTCCAAACTCCACCGGAGACCGAAGCCCACCTGGTCCGATGGAACTCCGGCCCCGTAATGTATCAAACTCCACCACCTTCACATCTCCTGAGCACCCATAAAACTCTTTAAATTACAGCCACAATTTCAGGCCGTCCCAACCCGCCACAGTTTCAACGAAACCCCCGCCACCATACCTCTACCTTACAAACTATCCTTAACTACTCCTAAAAACCTTCAACCTATCAATAAAACTCCTGAGTAAAAACCGCTAACCACAAATCTTCCATAAAAATTTCAATACCCCTCAAATTCAGATGGACACCATCAGCCATATAAAGATGAGGAGCAGAAACCGAAATTGAGGGATGTGGGACCACAAACCCCCAATTTTCGCTAACAGCTTTGCCAACCACGGAATTGATCCGGCGCCGGATCAACTCAATGGCAGCCGGTCTGTCCGCACCCCTCCACACTAAACGAGGGATAATCTCCGACCATCCTACACTCAGAAAGCACAACCTGTTCTGTAGACTAACTAAATCCCTAACTATGGTTTTACGAAGATCTAAACCAGACCTCCTGGTCAGATCATTTCCGGCAACATGAAACACCACCCTCAGGGGGTATCCCGACCTCTCCAACTGCTGCCAAAAAAGCGGGATGACTTGCTCCCACCGAAGTCCCCTCACTCCAATCCATCTGACCAGATTAGCTTCCGGGGACTGAAGGCACTCCACACCAGACCTTTCACCATAATAAACGTATGAGTGCCCCATAATCCAAATCGGACACTCGTCCAACCGCAAATCTGAAAATACAAAAGCATTCACAGAACTTATTGAACAAACAACCCCTAAAACCAAAAACTTGCAACAACATTACCCCGAAAAACATCCCTTTAAAATCTTGCTAAAATGGTTTATTATTTATTTATTAAATATTTTAATTTGGCCTCTAATGTGATAATTTTTGAAGAGAATTACTCTTCTTTTAACAAAGGGAGTTAGATAAGGGGGGGGGGGGGATCAGACTTGACGAGAGGCGAAAAACACACCTGTCAGGCGGGTGTAAACCCCTAGGCTTAAGGCACCTGACAGGATAAAAAATTCCTCAAGACCCCCAAATATGGCGAGTGGCTGAAACCTCAAGTCTGATTTTTTTTTTTTTTTAAACAGGTCAAAACCTGATATATTTCCGAAATACATCAGACTTCCACCTTCCCAAGGCTCTAATTTGCCCGCTCGAACAGCCTGCTGTCGCCGCACCTATCCGAAACGAATGGGTACCATATCTCGATACCGGCAAACCCATCGTGCAAATACAACGTTCCATCACCCATCTAAATTGAAATTGAGTCACCGGCATACCATCCAAATGTTGCAACCATGGACCTGGCATATCAGACCTTGTTTTCACATAAATCCTTGCCAAGGACACAGGACAAATCTCTTTGTCATCCACACATCTCAAAACGACCCAACAACCTTTGCCCAATTGGTCCGTTTTGGAACGTTGTACTTTGCACCATAAGCCTCCCTCTTCCACTGATACGTGTTCACGAAGCATAGGTGACATTGCTGATTTCGAAGCAGCCACCAGTTCACTGACTCTAAAGGCCCCGAAAAAGGCCATAACGAACACACAATGTAAATAAAAGTGCTTCGTAATCAGATGCACAGACATCCTGCAACACGACCGCCATGCGCCGCAATATTGAAATGGTTATTGGTCTACGTGCATCTTGAACAGGGGGCATAACTCGAGCCCAACCTTTAATAATCTTTGCTAGAAAGAAAGACTTAGTAAAATCATGCCGGCCATAAAGCCTCAAGAAATAAGAAAGAGCAGACAGTAAACGTGTTACGAACCCTCTTGATCTGCCTGCACTAAAACATTCCCACACATAATCCAATAACATTGCGTAATCGGTCTTACCTTGTTCCTGATGCAGGCGCACATATCTTTCCCACTCTCCCATGGCATTTCTGTACCCTCGGAGAGTGGAGGGAGCCAGGGCTCGCAGAGCTAAGCCCTCCAATCCGGGCGTATAACCTGCCAGGCATAAGACGGGCAAGGGTCACCAGATACATTCGCATCCGGAGCTAGCACCCTAAACCTGCGCCACTCGAAACGCGATAGCGCATCTGCCACACGGTTTTCAATGCCCGGAACATGCTTAGCGCAAAAACTTATATTTGATTGGAGGCAGCGCAATACTATCTGACCCAACAATCGCAGTGCTGGAAGGCCAGATGCTCTCTGACTGTTGACCGACTGAACCACCCCCAAGTTATCGCACCAAAAAACTACTGACAAGTTGGCTAGAAACTCATGCCATAATTCCAGAGCCACCATTATAGGGAATAATTCTAATAATAACAAGTTACTAGTGAGACCCTCTTCCACCCAAGATTTTGGCCATGGGGAAGAACACCACCTACCCTCCAAAAATGCTCCAAACCCCGTGGAACCTGCTGCATCCGTGAATAATTGCAACTCAACATTGGAAATGGGTATGGACTGCCAAATGAGAACACCATTAAAGGTGGACAGGAACTCTTCCCAAATGTGTAGATCCCTGCGAATTTCATTGGATAATCTTATGAAATGTCTGGGTTTTTTGACACCCGCTGTGGCTCTCTCCAACTTCCTGCTAAAAACTTTACCCATGGGTATAACTCGACAAGCAAAATTGAGAGACCCCAATAATGATTGGGCCTGTTTGAGCGTCAACTTGCCGTTTGCCAAAGCCACCATTATCTCTCCCCTTAATTTTTCTATTTTTTCTTTGGGTAAACGACAACATCCTTCTATGGTATCAATCTCTATACCCAAGAATGTCAACACCGCTGTGGGACCTACCGTCTTCTCCTCAGCCACTGGGACCCCAAATTCTTTTAATAAAGACAACGCCTTTGATAAAATATTCCCACAAATGTCGGATCCGGCAGGACCCATGAACAAAAAATCATCTAAGTAATGAACAATTCCAAACTGACCTGTCCTTTTGGAAATGCACCAATGCAGAAAACTACTGAATTTTTCAAAATATGAACAGGATATGGAGCAACCCATTGGAAGACACCTATCCACATAAAAACCGTCATCCAGCCGGAAACCTAGATAACGAAAAAATTCCGGATCAATGGGCAACAGCCGAAAGGCCGACTCTATATCAATTTTACTCATAAGAGCCCCTCTACCGAATGATCTCACCTTGGCTAAAGCGTCCTCGAAGGACTGATACACTACCATGGACAAACTTTCAGGAATTGCATCATTCACTGAAGACCCTCTTGGAAATGATAAATGCTAAATTAACCTGAATTTACCTGGAGTCTTTTTTGGCACAACCCCAACTGGGGACAAAATCAACTCAGGCAATGGAGGGCAACTAAAAGGACCTACCATCCTACCCAAAGAAACTTCCTTATCAACTTTTTCTTTTAACATAACTGGGAACTCCTGAGCCGAACGTAAATTGCAAACCCGACCACATTTAACTTGGCCTTTAATAGGCAACGGAAAACCTTTTGAGAAACCTAACCTTATAAACTCAGAATCGTCTTTATTTGGATAGTGATCCAACCAAAGCAATAATTTATTCAACTTAACTGGAGTAGGTGCCCTACTTAGACACTGCCGCGGCTGGGATTCGTTGTTGCTGCTTGTGCCAACCTCTCCCACTAGCTGTTTGCTGGCAGTTTTTAATGGGATGGGTTCCTTCACAGCGGATACAAACATGCCGAAAACGACACTTGAACCCTAGGGTACATTGACTATTATTGAAGGCATAGCATTTGCCTGCCAGATTCTTACCCACCAACCATCTGTTACTAGAATTACCTCGTTTATCTCCCAGACCCTCTAGGCCACTCTTAAGAGGCTGGGTAACATCTACAAAGATTTCCACATCTTTTTTACCAAAATCCATAATCTCCTTCCCATTTTGTTTTCTCCGAAACTCCTCATCATAGGCCCTCCATGCTGTTCCGCGCCCGGATCTGGCTAATTCGTGTAGCAAATACATATATTTGATAATGTTCATGTGCTCCTGAGGCCTGGATTCCAAATAACAGGCTGCAAAAATAAGCATGCCCTTCTGCCAGTTAGAGTAAGACTTATAAGCCTCCTCACCTATACCTGATTTCTTTGTAGCCGCTTCTAATGCTTTCCTACCTTTGCTAGTTAAAGCAAATATATTAACAAATTTTCCCTGTCTAATACGCTCCCTAATTCTAGGTCGTACTCCTCTCAATACCGCAGTATTAGCGCATTGCAAAGAATCCTCAGGACCCTCCTCCGAGGACATGCTGGAGCTACTATGTCTGCGCCTTCTTTTATGTTTTGCATTGCAACCCCTGCATCTGCTATCACATGAAACTGAGGACTCAGAGGAAGAAGTAGATGAGTCCCTGTGACCTCTGCGCCTATGCTTACGCTTTTTTGACGCTTTTTTCCCACATACTTTATCTGTAACTGCGCCCCTGTTACCAGTCTCCACCACTGCATCATTCTGGCGCGCAGCCGGGTGCACAACCGACTCACCATAAAGACCTCCCTCGTCCAGGGCAGACTCCACCACAGCAGCTGATTCCCCAGAATCGTCCTGTACATCAGGGGCTGCAAAGGACTCCTCTGTAGAAATGCAAGGAGAAACATCTACCAAAAACTCATTAACATTCCTATTGCCCCTATTACTTCCACCCGATCTGGCCTGTAAAACAGCCGCCCCTGATTCACTAACAACATCCCTTTGCAAACCAACAGTATTCTCCTCCCTCAAAAAATTCCTTTCGGTGTTATTAGCGTTCAGCACCGGGACCAGCGCTGATATAACCGAGGTGCATATAGACACTACCTCAGACGAGTTGAATCCAGCGCCATTACTTCCAAAACGTACCGCATCGGCATAAGACCTCCCCGGTACTGTGCCCCTCATAACACGTAGCTCCGGTGCTCCTTTCTTACCCCTAATATTACACGTGGCGGGCCTTCCTTGCTGTCTTACAGCACTTCTAATACCCGATGTGCTCGCGCCCTGGCCCGCTACAACCATGTCAGCGCTATTACATATAGTACTAACCGAACCCATTGTAATACCACTGTTAGGTGCCCCCTCTCCTTGCACCGACTCTTGTAACCTTGTACCTCTCCCATTTTGCTCACCTCTGGTAAGAACCGAACTGCGTAGACCACCTCTGGCAGCCACGGCCCCCCGCGGGCCCACGGGGCGACCGCGGCGTACCTCAGGCACATGCACTCCTGAGGTAACTCCCCGAGATGTTACCATTCTCCTAAACACCCCGTTCGACGACTCCGCCTTAGCCCCCACACTTCGTGACATGTTATTCACGGAAACTGGTTCTTTAGAGTAATTTCTCAAATTATTAGTCACCACAGCAGGTCGTGTCACAGACGCGCTACTAACCCGGCCTCTGCGTGACGCAGCTTCGCCCGCCAAAAGCCTCTCAGGCGGTTGAGCCCGACCCCTGGTGGCGGCATTACCAACACTATTCCTAGCCTGACTTCTTGTCTGTACAGACCGCTGCTGCCCCCTCCCTGTCACTAAGACAGCAGCATCCCTTTCCCCGCTGTCAATAAAACGAACAGGGGGACGCACAGCACGACTGGGCCTCGGCATGTTAAAAGATAGAAAAGATAGATAAGAGAAAGTCCAAGAATAAAAGGAGAATGAAAAGATTAAAGATTAGTAAAGATGGAAAGGAAATGAGAAGAAAAACACCACAAAATCACAAATAATACACAGTTCAGTACAAAACAAATGCAGAGCACTTCACTGTTCAATTTTCACTGAGGAAAAAGAGGGGGAACCTAATCAGTCCTCTCCTTATAAGGACTAAGCCCCTCCCATCACCAGACTCCTCAGACAACTCATAGGCCCATCCTTACCATGGATACCTCCACATCTCCAGCTGTTTCATTCAGCCTGCTATTCAGAATTTTATGTCACTACAGCCATATAAAATGTCCTCCGTTCTCTGTCACATGCATCACAGAGAATCGCCCAAATTGGAATGCAAGCTCTCAAAAGCAGGGCCCTCTTCCTTCATGCGCTTTTCTGTCTCTTACTTAACCTTTCATCTTTTCAATACTCCCTTTGACGGTACCATATCCTTCGGTTTTCTGCCGCCCTGATAGTTATTTCAGTGTCGTCTGCTGATGCAGCTATGTTTTTGTACCCTGTACTTGTCCTGTATTGTCTTGAAATTGTTGTTTTACTTATTTGTTTATGTACTCTGTAATTGGGTGCTGCAGATTCCATGTGGCGCCATATAAATAAAGGCTAATAATAATATAATAATAAATTATAGCTACAGTAGAAACTAGTTGATTTTTATGGGCAACTTCTCCACTTTCAGAAATCAGTGCCGTTGGCGAGGAGAAACTCTGTTATCTCAGACAAGTATTATGCTCTTCACAGTGACAAGTAGCACTTTGCTAGCAGTACAATACTATAGCACATCCACAGACCTGTTTAATTCACTTTCCCCAACTAGTGTTGTTTAGAATTAATTTTCCATTGTTGTACTGCTTGTTTTTCTTTGTTTTGTTTTTGTTTTTAATTTTACAGAGAACAAATACATTTTAACAAGTTCGACTACCAACAAGACTTATGACACAATGTAAGTTTTGAAGGTCAATAGACCACCATATGTTTTAAGGTTAAAAGACTACAGTAGGTTTCCTTTTGAATAATGTTATTTTGAATTATTATGAAATTAGTATTTAAGTTTCCTCACAATTAATTACTCATGGATTATTGTAAGCGTCTACTTGAGGAATTGCAGATCTATTAGCATGAAATGGTTAGATTGTTTTACCCACTGTAATTATCAATGATCTATTTCTTTCAGCCAAATTATAAATTGTTGCTTATTGCTATGTTATTGCCAATGTTTATAATGGCTACATGGTTGGTGCCAATTATATTATAGATTCATTTATATTTTCGAATTGATCATTTGTACAATGTTACGAGGGGTGTGCAATAAGTTTCCGGGTGTGCAGTACATCGGTAGAGTAGATACAATCTGACTGGTTGTGAACTGTAATCTTTGACTAAAGTTCTTGCAAAATGTCAGGGCACAGAACCGTATATAAGTACCACTGAGAAGAAGTTAGCATGTTCACTTCCTTCACAAACTCGTTATGGAGCTCAACAGAGGCCACTGTAGAGCCATTATCTTTTACGATTACCGAGTAATCTGCTACAGCTGGAGAGTTTTGACCAACTGCAAATTGCTTTTGGGGAGGGAGCACTATCCTGAACCACTGTGTTTGAGTGGTTTGCAGAATTTTGGCACAGGAGAGGGTCCCTGGAAGACGAGGAGCGCTGCGGCCAACCTGTGTCCACCATCACTGAGGGCAACGTTGCTTCCATGCAAGCCATAGTTGAGGTGAACACCAGGGTGACCATGGCCCAGTCAGAGAAGGAACTAGGCATATCATGGGGATCCATCCACTTGATACTCCAGGGTCATTCCACATCAAATCACCCCCCAAAAAAATTAAAATGTCCACCACCCATCTCAGATTTTTACAAATTTTTTTTAGTTAAGAGAGGATGTCAAAATAACTGTTTCTGCCAAATATCTCGACTGCCTGACAATTTTTTTATTAAATATTGATTTTTAAATTTATTAAATTATTTACTAATCACGGCTTCTTTATCCAGTTCATTTTGAAGTATCACAGGTGTTAAGAAATCACCATGAAATTTGGGCCCCTAAGGTAACTCTTCCTCCCGAATACGAAAATCCAAACCAAATTACTTTATCTGCTTTATGTTTCGAGTTACAGTAAAAATACACATAACGCTAGGTCAATCAACATTAGATGTCCCAATTTTTTTATGCGCTTAACTAAGGTATAAATTACTACCAAACAAAAAATCATCATGGTACTCTGTTTCATAGTGGAGAAAAATAATAATGAAGTTGATGTTCAATTACTGTTGTACCACATGCACAATTAACACAAGAAATCATGAGATTTAAAAACTTAAACATGAGTCCCTTGACTTAATGTCACAGAATACATGGTAAAACAATCAAGAAAACTTAAAAGAAACCAATGGCATACTGGCAGAACCTGAAAAATATAAAGGGAAAGCCGTTCCTGTACAAATCGTTCATTAGGTACAGCAGTTTTACGAAGATGATGAACATTCTCGGATATGCCCTGGAAAGAAAGTCTGTTTCTGTAAAAGTACCGGGAAGAAAAAGAATTCACAAACAGAAAAGGCTACTCCTAGTAAACTTGAAAGAGTGCACTGTGCTGCGACTGATCACAGCCTGCGTTCGCTCCATAGGCTTCCATTGGCGTGCATACGTGTGCATTTGCGGGCACACTTGTCACGATTAGCGTGGCTACATCTGTTTGATAGGCAAGATGATTGTGTGACACTTTAAACGATACCCATGACCATGTAGCCACAACTGTGCATGCCTTCATTACGGTAGTTATGAAACACTTAGCGGAACTTCTACTAAAATTGGAGTATGTTCACTACTTTAGTGATGGTGCTAGCAAACATCTAGCCATCTGCACCAGTCTGCAAGCAGACTGATCACATCTTGACACCTTTGGACCTGTATGTATCATCACATCTTGACACCTTTGGACCTGTATAGCTGGACTGAAAAGATACATGGCATAAAGTTTTTCTACGTGTCACAAAATGAAATACAACACTGCAAAACCAAGCTGCATAGCCGACTAGAAACAGCAAAGACTGTGGCAGGAACACTTGCTCATCACCAATTTCGGCCTATTAGTTATGATGAACTATACATATTCCGATTGTCATCAGACAACATGAAGACAACAGGAACCACAGTTTTGGGGGTATCCAATTACAGGAGAAAATTCATTGGGCAATTTTTACAGATGTTTCACCCATATTTTTTTTACAGGCTATCCAATATGGTCGCCAGTAAAAAAAAAATACATTATCTAACAAAAACACAACAGACACCAGTGTGTTTTTGGTAGAAACAGACCCGTTTCCATGGATTGGTTTCGCCTGCCTGAGGCAGGTGAAACAAAACCCCTGATAAGCCGGTGCGAGACACATCTGTACGGGGTTAATTGGATAGCCCCTGGAGGGACAATTAGCTGCGTTAATTTACTATGGCTAATTGCATAACTACTTTAGTGTCACTATGACCACAGTCACAAAAAATTTAGACAAAAGTGATCTGCAACCTAGAACATAAATAGCAGCAGTGTACAATAACATCTGGTACATTGGGTATGTTATTCAATGTAATGAGGAGGAACAAGATGTGCTGGTACACTTCGTGAAACGAAACCAATCAACAAATGTGTTGTCCTGGCCTTAGTGTTTTGTTCCTTTTATTCATGTCCCCTGTGTAACGGAAGTGCCAGTTATCCAAGGAAGTACTGGAAGGCACTGTCTGCTGACACTTTAAGTAAAATTACAGACCGTTACAACAGGTTCCAAACACGGGAAAGATAATGTGATTATTGACTCAACTTACGGTAAGTTATGAACTCAAGATATGTTTAAGTTTTTAAATGTCATGGTTTCTTGCGTTAATTATGTATGTGGTACAACAGTAATTGAATGTCAACTTCATGATTTTTTTTCTCCACTATGAAACAGAGTACAATGCTGATTTTTTTTGTGTGGTAAGAATTTATATCTTTGTTAAGCACCCAAAAAAAATTGAGACATCTAATGTAGATTGAAACTAGCGTTTTTAAGTCTTTTTTAAAAACTAGCGCTTTTGCCGTAACTCGAAATGTAAGGCAGATAAAGTGATTTTGTTTGGATTTTTGGATTCAGGAGGAAGAGTTACCTTAGGAGTTCAAATTTTGTGGTGATTCCTTTATAATCACCCGTGATACTTCAAATAAACTGGATAAAGAAGCCGCGATTAGTGAATAATGTAATAAATTGAAAAATCAATATTTAATAAACTAACTGTCAGACAGTTGAGATATTTGGCAGAAATTGTTTTTTTTTACATCCTCTCAACTAAAAAAATGTTCATAAAAATCTGAGATGAGTGGTGGACACACCTGGTTGAAATGAGGTTTCTGCACGCTGGGTGCCCTATCGGCTGACTCAAGAGCAGAAGGAGGCTCGAGTGATGAGTACCACAACATGCAGGCCCAGTTTGATGGCAGTCACTTGAACTCTGGGAGATCATCAGTGGTGATTAATCCTGGACTTACAGTTTCAACCCTGAGACAAAACAACAGTCAGCTCAGTGGAGGTGCGCAGCCACAGAAGATCTGTTGTTAGTGCAGCATGGCCAAAAAGATGGTGGCTGTTTTTGTGGCCAAGAATGATCATGTAGCTACTGTACCATTCGTGCAGCAGCACACCGTCACTGGAGACTGACCACCAACCAATGCCTGCCACAAGTGCTGGAAACCATTTCCAGGTGCCATCCAAGAACTCGCTCTCTTGTTGCCCTTCTCCATTACAACAATGCACCTGCCCACAAGTCCAGGAAAGTGGAAAGTTTTTTTTCACTGAATAAAGATGTATCAAACCAAATTACATATTTTAACATGTTGGAAATAAATCACTGTATATAGTACAAAACACATCACAAATTGAAAAATCTCCCAGATGTCATTACAATTTCAGTAAATAATGTTTCTTTAACCAGAGCAATAAAAAAACAAAATTGCAAGTTTAAAGAAAACAACTTCGGCCCATACGCTACTGTACACAACATAAGATCTTATTAACCTTGAAAAAATAAACAAACATAATCCAGAAGCAAATCTCAGCTGCTTGATAGTCTAAACCACAGGTTCTCAAACTCTGTCCTCAGGACCCCACACGGTTCATGTTTTGCAGGTCACCTGTAGATTTTTAGGGGGAGAGTCAAATGCTTGAAAAGTCAGTTGGGAGTCTATTTTTGCCTAACTAATAGGAAAAAACAGACACCAAACTGACTTTTCAAACATTTGAATTCCACCCTTAAAATGTGACAGTTGGTGATACACAGTGCAGCTGCCAGGTGACATGGAAAACGTGAACCGTGTGGGGTCCTGAGGACTGGGTTTGAGAACCACTGGTCTAAACCCACTCTCTGCCACTGGTACCTAGAAAGACACTTACCCAGCCAACATAAATCACTAGGGGTTTATGGCAGGAGTTTTGCAGGGTAAGCAGAAACTCCTCTCCCATTGAAAAAGATCTAGGGCTAGGAAAACAGGTTAAGAGATTTGTCACAAATCTGTCTTAAGAAGACATTTCTTTTATGTTAGAGGGAATAAAGCATTACACCTAGGACCCAAAAATGACATCTACTTGGCCATTTCAATTGTTTATTATATTGATCATTTCTCTTCAACCTTAGATTGCTGTAGCAGTAAGACATACATGAGAAAGATTTTATAAGAGGAAATAAACCAAAAAATTATAAACTGCTTATTTCCTTGGTCAGAAAAATACAGCACATTCACTATTATATCATTTGAAAACCTTTACAAAATTTAGGAAAGATGAGCAAAATATTCAAAACATTGCTCTCATTCACCTCATTAGTCTTTTGGTAGCAAGCAGGGCCACCATCTGGAGGGAGTACAACCAGTACTCCTCTACTGGGCCTGGACAGGCAAGATGTCCTGGCTGCCGGCAGATATAATTGGTAATCTGTTAGAGGCATTCTCCGTACTGCCTCTGCTTAACTGCAGTCTATGGGGGTAATTCTGAGTTGTTCGCAGCAGGAACTATGTTAGCAGTTGGGCAAAACCATGTGCAGTGCAGAGGAGGCAGATATAACATGTGCAAGGGGCTCATTTGCGCTCGCCACGCTGTCGGTATGCTGGCGGTCGGGCTCCCGGCGCCGGCATGCTGGTCGCCGGGAGCCCGGCCGCCGGCATACCATACTACACCCACTGTGACCACACTGGTGGTCTGAAAACACTACCTATATGTGCTAGGGGCCTCCTGGTGATGTGTAAATACTGCGTGGACCCAGTTATATGATGTCCAGGGCTGAGCAGTGGAGTGTGAATGGACCCTAGAATTGGGTGAGTCTCTCCTGCGGTTCAGTGTAAAATATGCTGCATAAATTATAGATAGAGAAGAAGAATAGCTGAAGAAACACAATGGAATCAGTGGGGTAGAGTGTAGTGACATTCTGTAGAATGGGTGGGGCAAAAAGTACAAGCACAATGTTGAATGTGGGGGGGAATCTACAAAGTAAGTGGGAGCAAAGATAGTGAGACACTATGGGATGAGTGGGCGAGAGACTTTGGAAAGGGTGGGAAGAAGGCAATAGACACTGTGGGCCAGCAGTTACTTAAAAAATTCCATTGCCGTAAATTAGTTTTACAACAGGATTTTGTATAATTTTAACAATTATTTTGAAACCTCCATTTAATTAGGGGAAAAAATAAATCTTTTTCTTATAAAGTGACAGTACTAAATACATTCAATTTTGTTAATGACCTGGTCCACTGAGCTTGAGGCTCAGGGTTTAATTTTCTAGTGTCTGGACCTAGCAACACACCTATTTCTCTATTTAGCTGAAACATAAAACTAGGCCACTTGTTTGATGTGTGCCTGATGTCTGATCTGGCCTCATTGAAGCCCCAGTATGCAGGGATGTATCTAGGGGTCCGAGCGCCCCTGGCAAAGTCAGGGGCAGGTCCCCCCCCCACACACACACACATATATACACACATACACATATTTAAAATAAGGGAGGCGTGTCAAAAAAAGGAATGTGGCCTTGTGGGGAAGTGGCATGGCCACATAATAGTACTTCCAATTCAAATTATGCCACACAGTATCACATTACATCGCACAGCAGTGTCCATTACTCACATTACAACGCACAGTAGTGTCTCTTATTCACGTTACGCCACACAGTCATACCCCTATAGAAAACACAGTCTATAAAATATGGGGAATGCAAATAGAAAATGGAAATGTGGACCAGTGCTAATAAATATATTCCTAATTTTATATAGGGAATGCAGTCAAACCACATTTGCCATTAGTATATCTGATCCTGCCCATAGGTACACACATATACACTTACATACATAGTCACAAACAAAACACATACATATAATATACAGTCCAGTCACACATGCAGTATATACAAATACAGTCACATACATACTGTACATAGTTACACACAATCACATACTGTACATAGTCACACACTAAAACACACATAAATACAGTAGATACTTATACACACACAAACATACATTCATACATACATAGTCACACACATACATCAATTCAGTCACAGACACACATACAGACTATATAGTATCCACCCCACCCCCCACATTACAGACAGGGTACGCTGACTGCATGTACTTTAGTAGCTCATTGTCCTCTCTCCCTCTCCTCCATGCTGTTGGGCTGCCTGGCAGTGAGTGTCATGTAGTCCCACCCCCGTGCTTCCACTCCGTCCACGGCCCTTGCCAAATGCCGGCACCAGTGTCCAGCGGCACAGCTTAGCACTAGTGATCAGTCAGACTCAAAGTAAACTACAGCTCCTAGCAGTCCTTGGTGTCGGGAGCTCCCAGCAACAAGGGCTGCTGTGAGCTGTAGTTTATGTTGAGTCTGATTACAAGCGAGGTGCAGTGTGCTGCTGCCAGACACTGGCGCCGGCACTAATAGACAGTCACCAAGTCTAACTGTACCACTTGGTTCGAACCCCTGGCCATGGATGGCACAGCCGGATGGCGCCCCCTCCTTGCCTGGTGCCCCTAGCGAGTGCCATCCTGGCCAATAGGTAGATACACCCCTGCCAGTATGGATGTGAGGTTCACTTCAGTACTGTTTGCTTGGGCATCATATCATGTACTTTCGGTAGACACCACAGGTTTACTCTATGCCTCTGAGTCCAGCAGTTTGGCATGTTGAGTAGGGAAGGGGGATGGGGAAAGGGGGGGGCTTCCTGTTTCCACCTGTACTGGGCCCAACATTTTGTGATGGCACCCATGGTTGTAAGCATAGCTGCCAAAAGAAATCCTGGGCCCTGGTACAACAGCTTCCTGGGCCCCCCGGCCCCCCTGGAGGGGGTGTGACCACATCATGCTGGGGACATGGCCACACCTCTATGTGGGTGTGTCTAGCACATTAGAAGCACCCACTCACAAGAGCATGGCATGTCTCCCAGCCAGTGCAGTAGATAGCCTGTCTGGGCCCATGTACTTTTCAGAGGGCAAGGTGTAATCACAGGAGGCATGGACCTGGGCCCCTCCATCAGACCTGGGCCCAGGTAATTTGTACCCTCTCCCCCCCTCTCTCAGTGCCACTGTGGCCAACCACCACAGAGGGACTTGGCCAAGCATGAAGAGACGTACAAAGAACAAGACCATTTTATATGTGGGGACAAGGTTGCATCAGGATCACCCACTTAGATTGGCAGGAGGGCTACTCTTGGTGGTTCTTCTGTAAAAAAAAAAAAAGGACCCAAGTTCATTGTTGATCCTGCTCCATCAACTTAGTAACCCCCGTGAGGGGAGGTGGTGCGGGGGGTTATCAAGGATTTTTCCTGTACACCTGTGGGCCAGACCCACCCTGATAGCAAATAAACATCTTTGTGATCTGGGATGGCAAGTGAGCATATACAGCATATATTGCACTAAAAGAATAGATGTATTGTGCTATGCAAGTTAATATTTAGCATTTGGCATTTGGAATATACTCTGTGACATACAGTGCAGTATAAAAATAAATAAATACTAAGCATTCACAATCATTGTAAGAATAAAACTGTGATACTTTTGGGTTGCTATGTAATTGTCACTCTATCATCTCATGTGTGTGTCACCATCCCAGACATATTTACCAAGAAAACAATTTTTAATGAATGGCTGTTATTACAACATTATAAAGGAAAACACTTGGGTATATATATTGAGAATTAGGAAGTTGAAAATGTAAACATTTAATACTAACTATAAGCAGAAGAATAATTTAGCACCTCTTGCATTTGATTATGAAACTTTATCCAGTCCCAATGACTATCATATGTAGTTGTAAGTCCATTATAATAGCTCAAGAAAGGTCCAAGATATCACCATATTGTCACTCTACTCTGTAATTACAATATGCTACTATGTGGGCTCTAGTTATTTTCTTGACATCCATAAAGTTGAGTAGCAGTCGGGGGACAGTGGTATGTCGAACTAGACATGCTACTACAGCAATGTAAAATGCATTACCGTCTCGGCTTAATAACTTTAAACATGATGCTTTACCATCATGTTTATTGTTTTAAAGCCAAGATGTTTACAGTGCTTTATACTCTGCCTTTGTGCCAGAATCTACGTTTATAGACGTCCAAAAATTTGTGAGGAAGATCACATTGATAAAGTTATTTTCTGTGAAAGAAATGACTAATACGAACAATCCCTCTTGAAAATGGCATAACCTCACCACCTTCTGACCCAGGAAGCCCGAGTGTTCGGAAAAAAAAAGAAATTTTATCCAGTTCATGTAAAGTGAAACGTCATAGATACCTTTTCTAAGATAGTAGTGGATGAGATAAGAACATTAAGAAAACCAAAGATGAAATTCAACCTCAGCAGGAAGGAAAGAAAAATCATTCAAGATCTAAGCAAGGACAAAAGTATTGTTATTAAACCATGCGACAAAGGTGGTGGGATAGCAATGCTCGACAGAGACTAATATACTATATTGGAGAAATCAACAGACAATTATCAGACATCAACACATTCCTAAATTAAAGAACGATCCATCAAACAATATTAAAGACAACTTTCAGAAATTACTAGGTAAACATCTACAAGATGGGGGTATAAGCAAGGAAGAGTGTTTTTTTGTTGTTGTTTTACTTTCATAATTTTTATTAAAGTTTTGCTTAGAAAAAACAATACATACACTAAATAAAGAAAACATAAGAAAAATATAACAGAGAAAAACAGACAGACAGACAAAGCAAAACAAATCCAACCAGACGGTATGATGTCAATTTATTGCTAAATGGAGTCATGATGGTGTCTCAAGACACGGATATGGAAAATTCCCAATAAATAAGCTTAATTATATTGAGTAATTACATTACTATTATAGTCAATTTAATTGACCCATTCAATAAAATATTAAGAAACTGTGTTTCAGCGTGAAGAGGAGATCCTCCGAGAGTGAATATAAACCCCTATTCTTAGTGTATACTAAACCATAAATATAGGTCATATATGTTATATACAGTATGTAAAGTGTTTACATCCAATTATCATGTAAAGTGATTAGTACAAAATAAAACAGAGTTATTACAATATTTATACATATATATCATACAAAATAATTAAATATTTCTACTCCCTCTCCCTCCCACTACCCTCCCCCCTCTACCAAATTAATTTCCATAATTCCAGTCATGTTAGGACTATTTCCTTAAGTGCGAGATCAAGTAATTTATATCCAGTGAATGAATATACTATCCTAGCCATAAACACCAAACTAACTACGACCTGCAACACATCTAATTATAAAACTAACAACCGTACCGTCAAAACATATAAAAATATATGTGCAAGCGAGAGAACACCATACATTTTATATAGTACGATGTTTACGTAATACAATACAATGTACTACCAAGAGTTCCAGTATAGCTACATACAATATTGTATAACAGAACATGGAAAGATATATCTTAGTATATGGCTGGCCCCGGGTGACCATCACTAGTAACCCTATATGGAACACCCCGGATAATGACAAATCAAACAGCATACGGCGAATCCAACCATTTACCCCACAGCTTATAGTATTTGTTTCTCGCCTTCCTAGCCGTATATACAAATTTTTCATGTGCCATAATCTCACTAATTAATATAATCCAGGACTGCAATTCTGGAGCTACACTATCTAGTCATAATCTAGCAATACATACTTTCGCCAACGCACAGGTATTAATAATATAGCGTCTACTAAAAGCATCTAGTATATCCCCCTCTTCTGCTGACAAAACGCATACTACCAGAGTAAGGACAGATGCTGGAATTCAAGTTAACACCAATGTCCTAATCACCCCTTTCCAAAATATTGCTACCAAGGGACACAAACTAATTAGGTGCCAGAAATCGACATCAATATTTCCACATTTTGGACACTTCGTTGAGTGTGTAGTTCCAAACCGAGACAATCTTGTTCGTGTCATATATACTCTATGAATGATAAAAAATTGAATTTGCTGATATCTGATGGCAGTAGTGGAAAGACCAGGGCACCTTAGCGCACATTTCCATGACTCATCTGTAATTAGACCCAGATCTGCTTCCCATTTTTTCCTAAGGTTGGTCATTGGATCTGTGTAATAAGTATGTAATGTGGCAGAATAAATGCTAGAAACAAGATGCTGATTCCTCTGATTCTGTAATAACAATTTAAGAGATGAGTTAATGATAATTGGAGAAACTCCGGAAAACTGCGTATTTATCGCACGTCTCAGCTGTAAAGTAGCAATAGAAAAAAATTAGACGGCACACCATATTCTAGCTGGAGTTGGTGAAATGATTTAAATACATTTCCGGTACATAATTGCCCCAGAGATCTTAGATCTCACCCCCCCCATACCTCCTTAATTTGTAATAGGACTAATTCTGGAAAACAGTACTTATTGTCTAATAGGGTATCTGGGTCCAATCCCTGAGCCTCTAGAATATGATTCCCCAATTTCCAAGTAAGCATTGCTTGCTTTATTAAAGGCAGCTTAGATACCCTGGTGTCTCCATATAGCAACATTTAGAGGGGTGTAGCACCCAGATACTCCTGCAATATCATTTGTGAATATAAGGAAGTTGTATCCAAGTCATTCACCCAGGTCCAAATAAGAGCCATTTAAGCTGCGTAATAATAAAACCTGAAGACTGGGAGGGCCAAGCCGCCAGGCTGTTTGGGACGAGATAAAGTTTACATTTTTATTTGTGCTCTTTTATTTGCCAAATCAAAGACAACATTAAGCTATTTGTTTAAAGGTTTTTATGTTAATATATACAGGTGCTTGCTTTAAAACGTATAGGAGTTTGGGCAGATAGACCATTTTTATCAAATTAGTCCGTCCTGTTACTGTTAAGGGCAATTTCCTCCAGGTCTTACTTTTAGATCGAAGATAGACTATCTGTGGTAAAATATTGAGAGATATACTTCCCAGGGTCATAGGACACCCATATACCCAGATATTTAAATGAATCTACCCATCTAAGAGGGAGAGGTGTTAAAGGTGTCTCAGGGATTTTACCTTTAAGCGGAATAATACAAGACTTCTCCCAGTTGATCTTCAACCCTGAGTACTTCCCATAGGTATTTATCATCTTCAAAATTACAGGCATTGATGTTGCATATTCATTTACAAATAGTAATAAATCGTCTGCATATAACGCAATACGATCTTCCCTTATTCCCACTTTTATTCCCGACATATTGTGACTAGCCCGTATCAAACAGGCCAACGGCTCAATTGCGAGAGCAAATAAAATTGGGGACAGCCCTGTCTGGTACCTCTAGGTAGTAAAAAGGGTTGTGAAACAAAACCATTCACTGAAACTCTAGCTGTGGGCATATCATACATCAACTTAACGTATTTAATAAATCTTGGACCTATACCAAATCTGCCCATGATCTCCCATAGGAAAGCACACTCCACCGAATCAAAGGCTTTTGCCGTGTCGAGCGAAACAATAATAGAAGAGCAGGCATCCTCATGGGAAATCTGGAAATGATTGAATAAACGCCTCAAATTAATTGAGGTAGAATTACTAGGCATAAAGCCTGTTTGATCCGGGTGAATGATTTGAGTTATAACCTGCTTTAATCTACCAGCTAAGACTTTTGCTAGAATTTTAATATCTGTGGATGGGAGAGAAATGGGGCGATATGACTCAAGATATCTAGAATCCTTATCTGATTTTAAAATTACAATAATTAGAGCCTCCGCCATAGATGGAGGAAGCATATTCTGTTCAAAAATTAACCTATACAAATTAATTGAGGTGCCAAAAAATACAAATTATTTATATATACCTCTATCGGAATGCCATCTAAGCCTGAAGATTTCCCACTGGGAGACGTCTTAATTGCATCTTCTATCTCATCTAATGTCAAAGGGGCGTCTAAGAGATCAGAAGCTTCCTTTGACAAGCACGGCAATTGTATGTTTTGTATATAATCTGTCAATTCGAATGCAGTATAATCCGCATTCGAACCATACAGCTGTTGATAATATTTTACAAATTCGTCCACAATTTGAGGGGTCCGCACTAGACTAGTTCCATCAGATGCTATAATTTCCAATATTGTGCTAGATGAACGATCTCCCCGTGTTAAGTTAGCCAGGTAAGTACCTGGCCGATCGCCTGCAGCGTAGGTAGCATGCGAGGAGAACAAATATTGATGTTGTATTTTCTCCCTCAGTAGAGTTTCCCATTCTTTCTGAACAGCTAACCACACTAATCTAGAGCTGTCCAGCCTATCATCAATGTAGGCTAGTTCTGCAGTGGCAACTCTGGCTTCTAAATCTATTTCCTTCTTCTTAATCGAAGATTTAACCAGTGCTACCCTTTTAATCAAGGTCCCTCTTAGATAGGCCTTAAAGGCATCCCACTTTAGAGATACTGAGAGTGTCTCGGTGTTATATTTGAAGAATTCCCTCCAAAGAACCACCAGCTCAGAACTCTCCCCCATATGGGTCAGCCAGAGGGGATTACATTTCCAGACTGCCTGTCCACATTGTATATCCAAATCAATATATAGTGATATGGGGGAGTGATCCGAGATTCCTCTGGTCTCATATCTAATAGTTTGATCTCTAGTGATCAATTTTCTTGATAGAACGGCCATATTTAATCGGGAAAACGAAGAATGGGAATTAGAGAAGCACGAGTATTGTCTCCGGGAAGGATATTTCAGTCTCCACGGGTCAATCAAACCCAACTCTGCAATAGTATCTGAAAACCGTGAACACCTTGTGAGTGCTTTAAAGGATACCACAGACAGCCTGTCCTTCAACGGATCCAGAACATTATTGAAATCACCCACAGATATAATAGGCGCATTCAGTGATAAAGCCATAAATCCAGCTATTATTTTTAAATATCTCATGTGAGTAAGGAAGTGGTATATAAACGGCTAGCAAGAGCAGAGGTATAGAATTAATTTTGCAATTTAAAAAAACATATCTGCCCCATGGATCGGCTTGTACCTCCACCAAAGCAAAAGGTACAATCTTTTTAATAAGAACCGAAACGCCTCTTGAGGCTGAAGTATGCGTTGAGTGAAAAGCCCAACCCACCCAGGGCTTTTTCAAAGACATTAACCTGCTTCCCACTAAGTGAGTTTCCATAAGGCAGACAATGTCTGCCACATAATGCTTGATCTGCCTAAATACCAAAGAACATTTGATTTTGTCATTAAACTCCCACACATTCCATGAAAGGACATTAACCCCAACCATAACTACTTATCCTAGAGTAAATAGTCCAGCCCGGAGCCAGCCACACCAGACACATAACAAAAAATGATACAGTTACTCTTGCCTGCATTTTTCACAGAATAAAATAAAAAACACAACAATACACATATAAGAAACCCTACCCCTAGCTCACCCACCACCCTGTATACTACTCCCCCTTTGTAGCATACCTAACGACCCAAAAAAACACATCACAGAAGTATAACCGCTATGATGTGAGGATAACCTCACATACCACTAGCCCTGCTGTGACTGGGATCATTCAGGGTACCGGCGGTGGGGGTGGGGGTGGGGATCTAGAATTTAACACGTCCAGACAACTGGTCCTCCCAGCTAAGATCTCACCACTTGGGGTTTTATCAAATAGAATAGAAAACACCCACCAAATACCGTAATTGGACTTAAATTCAACATACAGAGACAAAAAATATAGATAGAAAAAAAGATAATAATAGTCAATGGTACGAGCTTTAGACTACCAAACTCTCCTAGCAGGTAGCATTTTTGTCTAAAGTACATAGCTAAAAAAAATACATCTATACATTAGCTGCTATATACATTTCTGAAATAATCAAAACAGCTGTTAAACTTCAGAATTATTCAACTCTCCACGCCGGGAAATTCCTATTCAACCAGGCTGATGCTTCACGAGTATTTCAGAAAAATTGAGTTTCCCCATCAAGAATTACATGTAATTTAGAGGGAAACAACATAGCATACACTAGATTCAACTCCTGCAACCTCTTTTTTACTGGAATAAATTGAGCTCTATACTTCTGCACACTTAAGGAAAAGTCCAAAAAAACCGAGATGAGAAACCCATTCCATTTAGGAGGGCCTTTGTTCCAAGCCAATTTCAGTATTGTGTCCCGGTCTTGAAAATGCAATTTTCTAGCAATAAGTGTGCAAGGTGGAGCTCCTGGAGGTGCAGGCCGCATTGGGACCCCATGGGCACGTTCCACCGCGAAGTGTGATGTAAATTTCTCTGCAACGTACATGTCAGTTAACCATTTCTCTACAAATTTCTCATGACATGTTCCTTCCTCTTTTTCTGGCAATCCGATAAAATGAACATTATTACAGACGGCAATATGAAGATCGGGACCTTTATGCACACCTAATGTCTCTAAAGTTGTGATATCCATGTTTTGTCCACATTATTTACAAAACCGTATCAGTAAGTTTTTCTCACTTTCTGGCATCCATTATTTGATCTCTTTAGTTATGAACATCACAGTGTTCACAGCGCTTTATATGAGCGCTTGCTATAAACAATGCACTTTATATTCGTCCTTCACGGCACAGCAGGTTTGTCTGCAGAGCAGACATACGCTCTATTGGTAGATCGCTTTATAACAGCTATAACAGATCTACCATAGACTTTACATCTCCACCACAGGTTTTCCTGAAGGAGAGAAAAACAACTCTAAAAACAATAAGTTGAGACACAGCGAGCATATTATTGTATGTATACAAATATCTACGAATATAGATATTTATTTTCTACGATTGATGTAAGAAAGTCATAAATCTGTTCTTTGTCATAAATAATGTTTTATTCTGTACAAACGAAAAATAACAATGTATGTATATATGTATCACACTGTTGAAATCTGAAGGCTGCTTATATTTGGCTACCTTATTTGTAACATCTGTGTATAATGGTTATATGGATGATTGGAGGAAGCATAGCATGTGACTTTTTAAATCTGAATATATCTGGCTCAACCAGACTGGCTAAATCACTTCTTGAGGAAGGGGAGGGAATCCCTGAAACGCGTTGAAGTTGCTGCCAATACTTTTAATTGACTGTTGTTTTTATCGGATGAATAAAATCGTGGACATTCACCAGAAAAACCAGTCTGTTTTGTTTCCTGCCGTCTGCATCGTGAGAGACACAAAAGATACCTTTATGTGCACGCGAGACAGGATAACAATGTAAGTGATATTCTAAAAGTCCAGCTTGTTTTAAGTGACCAGACACCTGACACCCACGAGTGAAAGATACCTTTATAGGAACTCGAGACAGAACTATAAAGTGAGTGTCTTTCTGATAAGCGGGGAAACAGTTGAATGGTGTTCCGGATGAGGAGATTCTTATTTCAAGTTCCTGTTTTAAAGTTTTAATACTTTATAATAGCGCTAGTCTGTAACCATCTTTTTGTTTTACAATTATTACAGCGTAAACGCCCCTCGAGATCTGATCACTTTTTATGAACCTCTGTCCTTTGAATTGCGAGAGTATTGGTGCGCGTCTCAAGTGTTAATACTATGTCAGCTAGTGTAGAAATACGTGTTTCTACTTCTCCAACTCTCTCTCTCACCCACTGAAGCTCTTGATGGATAGTTGATAAATCCAGCTGTACTTGACCAATCTTATCTGCTAGCCTTGCTTCGCTAGCATTCATTGCGTCTAATACTTTCTGGGTAGCCAAATCTGAGGCTTCAATAGATGAAGAGCTGGTATCAGGAGAAGGTGATGATGGAACAGGTTGTTGCTCCTCTACTACCTGCCACTGTGGCATGGCTGAGTTTCTAGAAAATCTTTCTAGCTTGACCAATCTAATCTGCTAGCCTTGCTTCACTAGCATTCATTGCGTCTAATACTTTCTGGGTAGCCAAATCTGAGGCTTCAATAGATGAAGAGCTGGTATCAGGAGAAGGTGATGATGGAACAGGTTGTTGCTTGTTGCTCCTCTACTACCTGCCGCTGTGGCGTGGCTGAGTTTCTAGAAAATCTTTCTAGCTTGGCTGTGGCAGCAGCCGCTGTGTTGTGACGCTGTCTAACCATTGTATTAACTACTGTAGCGTTCGATATTCAAAGAGAAAGCTCTGTATAGAAACTGTTCCTGCTGGTATATTTGATGGACCAAGATATTAGTTCCAGATTTAAATATTGAGAACAGAACCTGAAGTAACAGATTGCTTTTCTAGCTCCTAACTTGCACATTAATATTTAGATATTGTATATTAGAAAAGACAGCAGCGCCTCCATTATTTTAGGCAAGGAATTGTAAAGAGAATCACAGCTGTAAGAGACCAGGGATGAATTAATCTGTACAGAAGGGAGTCTATATGGAGACTTGCTATATTCAATAATATATTTGATGGAAAGAAAGAACAGTCCCTCCAAACAGAGTATTAGAATCACAACCTGAAAAAGCAGTTCACTTTTATATCTCCTAGATTCCTCTGTAGTAATAAATAACTTTATGGAGTCAAAAATGCAGCAATAGCTCCCTTATATGGAAGGGGAATCACCATGCCTGAGAAACATATATATTATTTACTTTCGTAGCCAGGATAGTTTCGGAGTGTCGCCAAAGTTCAGCCTGATATCTAGAACATTAGTGAGTCTGAGGGTCATAGGAGCCACATAGCTGATGCCAGTATAGCCACACTAAATACCTTCCAGGAAAGTCCACAGCACCTCCACCTCACAGTCACCAGCCCAAATAGTACACTGCACTCCCCCCACAATATATCCTGCAGCTGTAAGGTCTCACCCGCAAACAAGCTTCCATCGAGTATCCAGCAGGGGAAACAGGTGCATAGCTGAACACAAGAGCTCCCGGCTCCTTCACCAGAGAATCCCAGCAGAGCCCCTATCTCCACGGACAGCCTAGAGATGGATAGCTGAAAAGGCTCCCACGTCAGAGAACAGCAGGTGGGGAACAACCCTGGGGAGCAGCACCAGCGGCAGCATAAACCGCCTCTCCGCATCCCACACCCTGCGGCAGAGAGGGCAAGTTCAACTGTGCCCCGCAACCCAGAGTCAGGTGGCACCCAGTAAGGCAGCGGAGGGAGCTCACAAGGAGGGCTTGATAGTGCGGGCGTGGATATCAACGGGGCTAGAGGGAGAGGCGTCCCAGCAGTGCAGCTAGCTGTCGGATGCCGCCACAGACAGCGCGGGCAGTAGTGAGAGCAGGGAGACACCCCACGTTGTGTAGCCTGCACCCGGGATCCTTCCTCATATGGCAGTCAGCAAACCCAGGAGAATCACCTGCCCCATAATAGCTAGCCAGTCCAGCCCATAGCCCTCAGGGGGGTCACAGGAACAGTCTGCCGGATCGTAAAGCTGGAGAGCCACACAGCCCATGTGCTACTGCATGTCCACCCTTAGCCCCTCCCCAAGCAAGGAAGAGTTTGACTTTGTCAATGTAGAAGATCACGTCACGCCTACGGTTTATGTACTTGCAAAGGTACACAAGAACACTGAAAATCCCCCTCTAAGACCAATAATAGCGGGTACCGGCAGCCTCACATCAAATCTCTCATCAATAATTGATTAATTTCTCTAACCACTTGTAGCGGCTAATCACGTCAATCTTAAAGACACTAGTGATGTTATTGGAAAACTTCAAGATATGGCATGCGATGAACACACGGTCATGGGTTCAGCAGACGTGACATCCCTCTACACATGCATACGACACACACAAGGGCTAGAAGACATAGCTTGGTTCTTGGATAAAGCTGAATTTTTTACAAGAGAGAAGAAACTTAACATTAGAACCGATAGAATTTATTTTAAACAATAACTATTTTTTCTTTAATGGTGACTTCTTTATACAGAAGAGTGGCACAGCTATGGGGATTAAATTCGCCCCAAGCTATGCAAAACTATTTATGAGCTATTGAGAAGAAAAGAAGATCTTCAGGGGCAACAGCCTCCGATATTGGTATAGATACAATATTGGATACCTATGCAGGCAGACCTATAGGACAACTGCTGTTCGAGACTTATGTCTCCCCCCCAAGAGAAGAAAGAAAAGGAAACTTCCACTGCTTATGTTGCCGTCCATGCAAAATAACTGGCAATAAATCTACAAAGCCCATCCTTGAATTTGAATCTAATATAACTAAAAAGACATATAACATCAAAGAAAGAATCACATGTGACTCAGAAGGAGTAGTCTATCTCTTTCATTGTCCATGTGGATTTCAATACATTGGTCAAACCAAGAGAAAATTGCGAATAAGAATTTCGGAGCATATATATAATATAAAGAAAGGACTGGAAACTCATAGTGTCTCAAAACACTATAAAGACTGTCACAACAGCGATCCATCAAGTTTAAAGTTCATAGGAATACAAAAAGTATTCAAAAACTGGAGGGGGGGAGACATAAGTCTCGAACTAAGAAAGAGAGAAACAAAATGGATATATTACATGAGGACTTTACAACCAGAAGGACTTAACGTGGAAATAGATGTAAATGCTTTTTTAATTGACAATTAATTTCATTCATTAAAACATTAAAATAATTAATTTCACTGAACATCATACTCAATAATCATTAACATAATTGATCAATTTCACTGAACGCCATACCAATAATTTATGTAAAAAAAATAAATTTTACTTATAGAGTATATAGGGGCACATGGTTGCCGCTTTTTATTTATAACTTCCTGTGGAACATTTCCTGTTTTAATTGAATCTTAATAAAGTTTTTTTAGTATAAATAGGAAGTTAATTTGACAGAAAAAATATCCTAGTAAAAGGGTTTTAACCCGAAACGCGTTGGAGACACTTGGTGCAGAGACGGAGAACAGTGTATGCAAACACTGAGGAGACACTTGGTGCAGAGACGGAGAACAGTGTATGCAAACACTGACAGCCGAGACGCTGACACGCGTCCAAGCAATCAAGCCGCTCGAGAGACACGGAGCCGGACCAGCCGCAAGCAACGGGGAAGACGAAATACATAACACCCGTGACACATGCTGAAGCGCGCTGAGACCATCTAACAGCAAGCCGCAAGAGGTACTGATAGGGACAGCAGGGATAGTTTGGCAAAAAGACTGTCCGGCACAATTCACAGTTACAATAATAATTGTCTCCGTTCCACCACCATTTCACAAAAGAGCCTAAACATTTTACTAACTAAAAACAATTTCTTTACAGGTATGTGCGTTCCAACCAAATTAAGCGCTCCTTTTTAGTGTGTATTTTTGTCTTTTATTGGATGGAGCTGCTATCATAAACATAAGCGCGGTCATCATTTTATTTTACTAGGTATAGATACATCGACAATGTTCTACTATTCTGGAATTCATCTGAGGAAGAACTGAGCAGTTTCTTTGACCTCCTTAATGACAATATTCTAAACATATGATTCACTATAACTAGTAGCCATGAGAAAATTAATTTCCTTCATCTAACCATTTATTCAGAGAATAACAAACTGCATACCATGATCTAGCAGAAACCCACAGATGTGAACACGTATATTCCAGTTGACAGTTTACATCGTGCTTTATGGCTAAAAGACATTCCTAAAAGCCAGTTCCTGAGGGTCAGGAGGAACTGCAGCAACAATAAGGTCTGTAAACAACAACTTGATCAAATGAAAAACAATTTCTTATAAAAAGGCTACAAAGGAGGAATACCTAGATCAGCGAGCGACAAGTAGCTCGGCGCCGCTTTTTAAGTAGCTCGTGGCAGCGGGGAGCATATTGATATGGTGCCAGCCGCCAGCCAATCAGAGCTTGTGCGCTGGCTCCTGATTGGCTGGCGGTCCACACCATATTTCAAACTAGCTTGCGGCGTGGCAGGAGGTGTCAGCCAGCGCCAGACCCCATAGACGGAGCAGGAGACTGAGCACATGCTGTGCTAGTGATGAGGAGGAGCGGGGCACGCAGCGCCGCCACCCGGGAGAGGGATGAGCAGGTCCGCAGTGTACAGGAAGCTTTGCTGGGGACCCTGGGGAGCTACGAGCCGGTGTTGAGCTACCTGCACGCCGTGCTGGTGTGGGAGAGACCCCGGCACAGCTCTCTCCTCCACCTAGTACTCAATGCTGCCTTCTGGTGAGCTAGGTCCATGCTCGTTATATGTATACAGAACATTCTATATAATACCTATTATATGTATTTCCATAGTGCTGCTGCTGGGGGGTATTATTTGTGTATCTGGCACTGCTGAGGGGCATTATGTGTGTTTCTGGCACTGCGGGGGGCATTATTTGTGTATCTGGCACTGCTGGGGGGCATTATTTGTGTATCTAGTACTGCTGGTGGGCATTGTTTTTTGTATCTGGCACTGCTGGGGGGGGGCATTATTTGTGAATCTGGCACTGCTGGGAGGGCATTGTTTGTGTATCTGGTACTGCTGGGGGCATTGTTTGTGTATCTGGCACTGCCTGGGGGGGCATTGTTTGTGTATCTGGCACTGCCTGGAGGGGCATTGTTTGTGTATCTGGCACTGCTGGGGGGCATTGTTTGTGTATCTGGCACTGCTGGGGGGGGCATTGTTTGTGTATCTGGCACTGCCTGGGGGGGCATTGTTTGTGTATCTGACACTGCTGGGAGGCATTGTTTGTATCTGGCACTGCTGGGGGGCATTGTTTGTGTATCTGGCACTGCTGGGGAGTATTATTTGTGTATCTGGCAATGCTGGGGGTATTATTTGTGTATCTGGCAATGCTGGGGGGTATTATTTGTGTATCTGGTAATGCTAAGGGGGCATTATTGGTGTATCTGGCACTGATGGCGGTATTATTTGTGTATCTGGCACTACGCAGGAAGGCATTACTGTTGTGAGACCACACCCACTTTTCTGAGGCCATATCCACTTTTACAGGCATTGTGGGTAGCTCTTCCAGAGGTCTTATTTTCCGATAGTAGCTCACCCCCCGATTAAGGTTGGAGACCACTGATCTAGATGATTTAATTACTAATGTAGAAAAAATTTACTGTTTGTCCTTATTCCAACAAAAACAAAAAGGGACAACCCTGTGGAGGACAAACAAAAGTGGGCATTCATTACACAGTACGACGTCCAACACAAACAAATAGAGAAGATCATTAATAAAAACTGGCACTTGCTCACCAAAGACCCAGTTCTACATGATATCATGAAACAAACAAAGAAAAAGTTTACTCTGCGCCAAAAAACACTATGTTATATCAGTGTGCAGTCTGTCATGTATAATGATTGACTCAGTACAACTTCAATTATAAATATCCACTTTTATATTTGATCTTAAAAATTATCAGCATAAGACACATACATACATAAACTTTGTAGCGATATTGCTCTCTATATAGACAATATAAACAATAGAGAGACTACATTATCATATTTGCGGGACTTTTTATTATTATCCAGTTTTTTGACACTGGGACGCCAGTGCTTAATAATCCAATTTCTACCAAACAGAGCCAACAAGTTATTTTTAGAATATATAACGTATTGTTTATATTGTCTATATAGAGAGCAATATCGCTACAAAGTTTATGTATGTATGTGTCTTATGCTGCTAATTTTTAAGATCAAATATAAAAGTGGATATTTATAATTGAAGTTGTACTGAGTCAATCATTATACATGACAGACTGCACACTGATATAACATAATGTTTTTTGGCGCAGAGTAAACTTTTTCTTTGTTTGTTTCATATAATCTTAAGCGACCTAGCAAGTTGCTTCTACTCAGCTGCCTACTCACAAAATTTATTATTCACTTTTAAATAAAGTTTGATATATATGTATTTATTTTTATATATATAATTCTTTGATTTTTAGAACTAGCGCCGGTTCAGCAGATCTGTGACAATTGTCCAGTTCTGCAGCCCTTTAACCAGTTTCTACATGATATCATACCCACAAAACCAAGTTTCATCTACAGGAGAGCTAAAAAATTAAAAAATCATTTAGTTAAAAGTACCCTAGCCATGGCTACTAGGAACCTTATAAGAACAAAAGGTTTCCACCGCTGTGGACTTTGTATTGGATGTCGGAACATCAAAGACCAGAACAGCAAATATAATGAAGACAAAGTCACAGTAAATGGAACATCGTTCAAAATACGATATTTTATCACCTGCCACACTCCCACTGTGGTATATTTAATAGAGTGCTCATGTGGTCTTTGTTATATAGGGAGAACTACACGACCACTAAAAACCAGAATTAGTGAACATTTACGCAACATCAAAAGAGGGTATGGACACATACCATCTATACAACCATTTCTAACTAGAGCATAAATGCTCCCCTCAATACATCAAAAAGTTTTTTGGGATAAAACATATCAAATCAACATAGACAAAAATATTGAACATTTTTTAGCTATATCAGAAATGAAGACTATATTTACTCTCAAAACCTTGAACCCCACTTGACTGAACCAGGACTTTGAACTAAAATGGTTCCTTTAATCAAATAATGTCCTACACCCCTCTTGTCCTCATACCAATATCCTTCTTGATCTTAAAAATTCACCAAATCACTTCTGTTTTTAATGAAATTTCACCAAGCTCATTAGTGCTATAATACCCTGCACTTCTATTTATTTATTTATTTAGCTAGCAAGGTGACCCCCTATACTTCTAAAAAAAAATAAAAAAAATCCTATTTTCTAGGTTAATATTTGAACCATTGAAACTTTCACACAGATCATCAGGATTTGGTCATAAGTGTATATAGCCATTTCATAAGACAAGATATTTTTCTTTTGACTGGACTACACATCCCAGGCTCCATTGCGGTCAGCATTCATTTCTGGTTCTACACCAAACACATAAAACTGTTGTAAACCAAGATGCTGACATCATCTATTGACAGAACTCACTAAGAAAGAACAAGAAACTATTATTACTACTGCAGATGAAAAACACGGCTTTAATACTGTTAATCTGAGGACTACAATTTAGTCACCACTGAGGACTACATTACCCATAAATCCATAGCAGGACTATGACAATTTATGGTATTGGGATCCCGAACTACTACCTAACCTATGCAGACTACATTTACCAGAAACCTGGGCACGTTATGAAGACTTCAGACTTCCCCTTGATCCGGAATCTCCAGTTACAGAACTAGCGTTCTGAAGGGATCTACGGCACCTAGATGAATTGTGTCATTACCTGTACTTATTTTCTGTGTTATACACTTTTGTTTTCTATGTATGTTTATTATCTTTTTGGTTTCTACATTTCCGGACATAGCGGAACCGGAAGTGACATTATTATGACTCCTTCTCCTGTAGTATAAATACAGGTACACCGGCTGGACACCCCTGAGCATTGATAAAGAGTCCTTTGACTCGAAACGCGTTGGAGGAGGAGGTATCAGCAAGGTGGACAGTGCCAGACTCCAGAGGAAGATAGAACCACCAATATTCTGGTCTTTTTGGATCAGTTTCTTATATTATTGGTACTTGGTAGCAGTTCTTCCAGACCACTGTATTAAAGTTTTATTTGGTTTTTATATTTGTTATTTTGTGTAATACATTTAATTTATGTCATACACACTAATTCTGCGTCGTTTTGGGCGCCCAAAAGATACCTCTACGTGTGGAAACACACAATCCTAATTGTGAGTTTCGGTGCGAATCAAACTTCTTGCCATTCAAAAGATACCTTTATATGTGTCAACATGCCCCTGTCTATGCAAGTCAGGTGTGTTGCTTAAGAAAAACACTCTACACATTGTCACTATTGGAAATAGATGACATTTTTCCATATTGAGCCCTAAAGATACCTTTATATGCTTATCAAACCTACTTACTTTGTAAGTTAGGTACGCCTTTTTGGTATATACTATTATAGTATTACTGAAACACACAACGACACCTTGAGTTGCTACTTAAGATATTACTACACATTGTGGATTTCTTCATGTTTACATTTTTCATGTACCCACAAGTGTCATACCAGAAGTAGACCTTTTCTGGAAGAAAGGTGTACACATATCAGCTAAGTACTTAGGGTTGCATCTAAGACATGTGCGCACCTTAGAAGTGCACGTAGTCGCTTCAAACAAAGCGCAAATGTGCCTAGATGCATCCACAATGAGAGTGGCTATATCTGTACATGTCAATGGCATTAGTGCCGATATTTGTTTAGGAATAAGTATAACCCTGCCTTAAACATTGTATCAGGAAATATAAAAATTCTATCTCATTTTACTCTGCTCTCAGGTGGTTTCAGCACCAAATTTAGGGGTAGATGTATTAACCTGGAGAAGGCATAAGGAAGTGATAAACCAGTGATAAAGCAGTGTTAAATGCAAGATGATAATGCATCAGCCAATCAGCTCCTAACTGTTAATTTACATATGGGAGCTGATTGGCTGGTGTGTTTATCACCTTGCATTTATCACTGGTTTATCACTTCCTTATGCCTTCTCCAGGTTAATACATCTGCCCCATTGATTGTTACAAAGTACAGCTTGAGTAAACATGCTGAAGCGTATACTAGTTACCAATTACATATATCAGGTTGTATGCAGACAATATGCAATTCAGTTTCAGTACACGTTTTTAACTTCATCTGGTAATTATATCAGTGCTTTATTTTATATGTTTAGAAAGGTGGTTGGTGTTTGATGTGAATATAATATGGTGTTTTTAATAGGACAAGAAGGTGAATATATATATATATATATATATATATATTACATACACTGCTCAAAAAAATAAAGGGAACACTTAAACAACACATCCTAGATCTGAATGAATGAAATATTCGTATTGAATACTTTGTTCTTTACATAGTTAAATGTGCTGACAACAAAATCACACAAAAATGATCAATGGAAATCAAATTTATTAACCCATGGAGGTCTGGATTTGGAGTTACACTCAAAATTAAAGTGGAAAAACACACTACAGGCTGATCCAACTTTGATGTAATGTCCTTAAAACAAGTCAAAATGAGGCTCAGTAGTGTGTGTGGCCTCCACGTGCCTGTATGACCTCCCTACAACGCCTGGGCATGCTCCTGATGAGGGGGCGGATGGTCTCCTGAGGGATCTCCTCCCAGACCTGGACTAAAGCATCCGCCAACTCCTGGACAGTCTGTGGTGCAACGTGGCGTTGGTGGATGGAGCAAGACATGATGTCCCATATGTGCTCAATTGGATTCAGGTCTTGGGAACGGGCGGGCCAGTCCATAGCATCAATGCCTTCGTCTTGCAGGAACTGCTGACACACTCCAGCCACATGAGGTCTAGCATTGTCTTGCATTAGGAGGAACCCAGGGCCAACCGCACCAGCATATGGCCTCACAAGGGGTCTGAGGATCTCATCTCGGTACCTAATGGCAGTCAGGCTACCTCTGACGAGCACATGGAGGGCTGTGCGGCCCCCCAAAGAAATGCCACCCCACACCATTACTGACCCACTGCCAAACCGGTAATGCTGGAGGATGTTGAAGGCAGCAGAACGTTCTCCTTGGCATCTCCAGACTCTGTCACGTCTGTCACATGTGCTCAGTGAGAACCTGCTTTCATCTGTGAAGAGCACAGGGCGCCAGTGGCGAATTTGCCAATCTTGGTGTTCTCTGGCAAATGACAAACGTCCTGCACGGTGTTGGGCTGTAAGCACAACCCCCACCTGTGGACGTCGGGCCCTCATACCACCCTCATGGAGTCTGTTTCTGATCGTTTGAGTAGACACATGCACATTTGTGGCTTGCTCAAGGTCATTTTACAGGGCTTTGGCAGTGCTCCTCCTGTTCCTCCTTGCACAAAGGTGGAGGTAGCGGTCCTGCTGCTGGGTTGTTGCCCTCCTACGGCCTCCTCCACGTCTCCTGATGTACTGGCCTGTCTCCTGGTAGCGTCTCCATGCTCTGGACACTACGCTGACAGACACAGCAAACCTTCTTGCCACAGCTCGCATTGATCTGCCATCCTGGATGAGCTGCACTACCTGAGCCACTTGTGTGGGTTGTAGACTCCGTTTCATGCTACCACTAGAATGAAAGCACCATCAGCTTTCAAAAGTGACCACAACATCAGCCAGAAAGCACAGGAGCTGAGAAGTGGTCTGTGGTCACCACCTGCAGAACAACTCCTTTATTGGGGGTTTCTTGCTAATTGCCTATAATTTCCACCTGTTGTCTATTCAATTTGCACAACAGCATGTGGAATTGATTGTCAATCAGTGTTGCTTCCTAAGTGGACAGTTTGATTTCACAGAAGTGTGATTGACTTGGAGTTACATTGTGTTGTTTAAGTGTTCCCCTTATTTTTTTTAGCAATGTATTACAAGGGAAATATATATATATATATATATATATATATATATATATATATATATATTTTACAAGCTGATTTAAAGTGTTTCTGACAAAAGTATATTTCACAAGAAAGAACAATGGCCATTGTCTGGATATATGAGACCGAACAAGACAAGTGTTTGGAGTTGGACATATGTCAACATTAGAATCCTTGCTTCTTAATCCTGGGACAATTGTTCACCTTGTGTCTTAAATCTATATAATCCATGTTAAATATTGTATTTAGATGTTATTTCTAACACTCAAAACTGAGGCAACAGTGCCCGCTACTGTTAAAATATCCTTACCAGCCTGGATGAAAACACTGACTGCAGAAGTACCAGGATAATCTAAATATAACTCGGCCTCTAGACGCAGAGGGTGGGGCTCCTGAGTTTGCTGATGTAATTGTTGTATTGAACATCTGCTTAATTGATCAATAACCTTAGCTAAGTATACAATATATGAATATTTATATATTCAAGTTTTTTGTTGAAGTACTTTTCTCGGAATCCACCCATCTAGGTCTCCTCGAACTTAACCCACCTGAAACAAGCCTTATTTCATTTCCAGCACCCTTACTACAGAGTGTTCAAAAAGTTATGTAACCGTATGGGGAAACATATGTAATTGTTTTCTATTTGTTGTCTTGAGTGCCCTGTCACACAGTCACATCTTCCTATTTTTTCCAGAACACAGTGAACAGTGACCGATACATAATGATGGTGCAAGGATTTGTCAACACATTGCCAGCAGAGGGATTGAAGAACACGTGGTTATAACAGGACAATGCTACAGCCCATACAGCCAGAAATACTATGGCTTACTTGGAAGAGCATTTACCAGTACATCTGATCTCACAGGAATGTGAGGTCTGACCAGGACCTCAACCCTTTAGTATGTCGTCTTGGGCCCAGTGATATCACTCTGTGAAGTTTTCATCCAAATTCTTCAAGTGAAATGCCCAGAACAGGCTTACTGGGTCAAAACTCTGGCTGGTGAACACTACTAATAGGAGGTCCAGCCAGGATCCAATATTACCACTTTGTGAAGTTTTCATCCAAATCCAACGTACACCAATGGGAGGTCCGACCGGGACCCTATCCCCCTAAAACCTGACAAAGATCCAACTAGACCACCTCGCATTGGTTTAATCCCAATCGGTGCAGGGTATCTGAATGCATAACTGGACAGACAAATAAACAGACCAATGAATTATCTCTATAAGATAGTTGAAGAACCCTGCATTGCCCGGGTTTATATCTTCAGGTTATTAAGTTATCAATGAGTTGTATGTAACAGTCAACATTTGAAAAAAATAATTATCAGCTTAGCAGCTCTTCCAACATACCCATGAGGTGGCTGCCTAGTGTCGTTTTTGTTTTTTTGAGTGTCGCCAGTAGCCCTAATCCCCAACTTTCCTTTCTGTTCAGTTTTATAATGACTTTCATATCATGAGATGGGATTGACGTTTTCCTTCTTTTATCAATGTTGCTATTCTAAGGTTTTGGGTACACAATATTTTTTGTTTTCCCACCTCCATTTCTGTCAGTTCTTTTAGTTCTTTGATTTATCGTTATTTCAGTCAGTTATTTCAGGTAATTAAATTATGGTTATTTGTGTCTGTTATTACAGTTCATTAGTGTTTTCATCCATATCCATCCAGTGGAAGGCCCAGTACAGGCTCTCTGTGTCAAAGTTCTGTCTGGCATACACAAACAGGAGGTCTGAACCCTGTGAATGTGTTTTCCACTTTATTAACAAGTACTTGTCCCACTGCAATTTATCACAACATGGACATGTAATACCACACACCAATATACATAATTAATCAGATACTTGCTTCTGCATGAACTTGGCTTAACCTATTATCCATTCCCATTTCTAATGTACTATTAAATCTTTATCATGTTCATAATATTGATAATACAAATAAAGTTAGATCATAAAATGTATACTTTGTCGAGGTTTGGGTTCTAAAAATCGGTCTCAAAATAATAGCTTTACATTACAATTGCCCACATACCCCCTCCAACTCCTACATTTACAAGTTGGAATCCTGTTTCTAAATATTTTCTTCTCCTCCCCTTCAGATTGTGTTACAAAACACAATATTAATAATGATAAATGCAAAAAATTACAAAATTATTTTTTGCAATTGCATGTTTATCCCATGTTAAACATTCCCATGCATGTTTCTCACTCAATAAGCAAACACTGAAAACAATCATCATGAAATGTGGAAAAATCACTTCAAAAAGCAAATGACTGAGTTGCATGCTATAAAACCATTTCTGAAATAACTTGACCTAGTTTATATTGTTTGTTAGCCATTCTTCTGCGGCTCGGGCTACTGCAGTCAGCTCATGTGTCAGTAACTGAGATAAATAACTACTGTTGGTCTCAGACATCAATTACTCCTATAACACACTTTTGATAATATCCCTAGATATCCAATTCTTCCTAAATAATTTATGTAAATTCACAGATTTAAATAATAAAAAGTAAAGAATATTTAATATTAGGTTTTAGATCTCTATTGCAAACGTTCTCATTTATTCCCCAAGTTTCAGAATAAATCCATTGCCAGTATTAGTTTTGCTTCAAATGATATATGACATCATTGTGAAAGTTCCAGTATTGTAAGTTTGAATGAGAGCTACATAAACCTTAAGTGGACATTTGTTGCCAATTCTTGCAAAGACAAGAGACTACTGTACATCCATTTTTTTATTAACAACAACTGATTGTACTTACTGATGCAAAGAAAGCAAACATACTGTATAAATAACAAAGTGACTGTAAAGTGGTATATGCACAAATTACCACAGGACTCTAAAGAGCTGCAGAAGTGTGTCTTTACGATCTGCAAGTTATACTGAACAATGGCTGCAGCAGTACTTCCTGTGTAACAAAACTTGTAACAAACTCTTCCTGTAGATAAGTAAATTGCAATGATGTAAACATTCATTCATCATACTCCTACATCCCCCAGATTATACCACATAGCTGTTGAGCATGTTGGAAGAACCCTCCACACTCCCGACTCTATAAAGCCAGACAGGGGTTGGATGCGGACGGTCTGCCCAGGGGACAAAAGTCTTAAGTGATGAGATGATGGTGAGGATGCGCCTGGGTAGAAGGAGCCATAAATATGTCAGAAACATTTCTATAACATTTGTCTAACAGATGCTTTGCAGATAGCAAGGACTGCAAGTGACATGTGAGATGTCCCATTCAGTAGTAAAAGTCTGGAATGCACCACTCATGTACTGCATGACATTTTTATTAAGAAGTTTGCATGGTGCCATGTGCCGAAAAGTGTTTTTTCATTTTGTTAATAACTTCTCAGTTTGGGAAGATAATCTCTTGTCGAACCAACCAAAATATAAATCACTAAGACAAGGTGCTCTTTCCCCTCCATTCAAGAGATCTGCAGCAATGATGGACCAAGGGAAGCCAGGAACCTCATGGAGAGTGAGCACTTTCTTGTCATGATGGGCCTGTAAAAGATTGCAGGGGGCACAGACAACCCACTAAATGTCAGCAGTCAAAGAGGTCCAGGGTTGGTCTGGCCCATACGAATACAAGGGTCCCACTACCTGCCCGGCCCCCATCCACTAGGGATTAGGCACCAAACTGTACACTTGAATTATACATTATGCATATGTTGCCTTATACTGCACAAGACTATGGTGTATTTTATGTTATTAATCTGGTAATACTGCACTAGCAGTACTAACTGTATTTTATATACAGTATATATATATATATATATTGTCAAAGTCGAAAAATATTCCAGTACACACATCACGTACAAACCACACACACACATGCCTGCTGCGCATGCACTTGTTCCGCCATGCGTGCACATATTCGCAAATTGCATATGGCCGCACCCACGGTTCTGCGCATTAGAGCGTGGTACGAGTAATTACAGTGGAATCTGTACTCTCATGGAAAAGCCACAAAGATATCATAGATTTAATATATATATATATATTGTAAAAATACCACACTGTCTGCTTGGCCCTTCTAAATAGCCGGAAAATCAGTCACACATAAATTAAAACTCCCAGAGACTAAAATACAATGGCCTTATTTACACTAAGCTTTGAAATTCTATAAAGAAGGTATACACCTTTGTTTACTAAAATAGCCAAGTTTCTATTTAAAACAATGAGTACTGAATTGTCATTGTCTCACCTGAAAGTAAAAACAAACGAAGTGACAATACCCAGGAACCGATTCTGTTTAGAAAATCAGAAACAATAGCTAACCACAACAAGACCAGACAGATAGAAATTTAACATTCATAGTCTAAAACCCATGGAAATGTAGGTGTTCATATATATATATATATATATATATATATATGAATGAATAAATATACAATTCCTAACAAATTGTAATAGCAGGAGTATGTGTGTACGTGTGTGTATATATATATATATATATATATATATATATATATATATGATGACGGAGTGTGAATAAAGTTCTCCGAAACGTTGTAACTTCTGCCTTGAGACGTGACTGATATCTGAGTGCCGCCATACCGGGTTGTATATATATGTATATATATATATATATATATATATATATAAATATGTGGATATATGTATATCTTGAAGATTGAAATAGATAATCATATCATGTGTGGGATCATATTGTTCAGAGACACGTAAACATTAATCTGGTGGGAATAAGAACATTATTAAATATTACCTCATTAAGTTATTAATAATACCAGATTTATGATTAATGTGATGGGTTTAACTGATCATGGGGCGGGAACTCAGATGTAAACAACAGAAACCACATCTCAAGTCCTAGCCATCGCCCACTTCTTGAACTGACCAATGGTCCCCGGTGCACAGGATATGTCCCACCCCCGAACCAATGGAAGAAAAGCACACAGTGTCTATTGTATTATGTTTTGATCTACTGAATAAAGAGCGAGCTGCAGGCCAGGTCACTATCACAGACTCTTAACGCTTTCAACCTGATTAGCGGAGGACCGGGACCGGGAAGCGCTTGCGAACATTCCCACGTATGTACATTGACTGTAGCCATTATTCTGTTGTAAATTTATCTTGTTAGCCTGTAGTGCATAATTTGTACTGTTTTACCTTTTGAAATAATCCACTGTGGCCTTAGATCCCTGTGGTTCAACTACATATCGGTGTTGTGTCCTCATTTCCCTGCTAGGGTTTAAAGCATATTTTAACTGTATAAGGTTTATAAGTATTGATAAGGTGTACACACTGCGGGTACTTTATACCGTCAGCGCTACTTAAGGTTTAAGGTATAACATCATTGCAGTGCTTTGCTGCATAAAGGTTTAAAGTGTAACCATATTATTACATTGTATTACTAATAAGGTTTAAAGGTTATCAATTGTGTGTGCGCGCGCTGTGCGTACTCTGTACACTCAGCGCGGCATGTGTACGCCAAGTACGTACCACGTACGGGACTCTGTACGCAAATAGCGTACAAAGTGCGTAGCGCGTGTATTTAAGTAAAAGTGTATCTAGAGGTATAGCTTTATGGTTTAAAGGGACCCAGACCATGCACTGGTTAGCCAAGCCAATAGCATGGGCCCCAAGCACTGCATTTCCCCAGTGAGCCCTTCATGCCCCAGTTCGACACTGAAGAGGACCCATAAACAGAATCCTTATCCCAGCGTATGGTGGTTCAGGTGGTTCACACCCTGGTGGGCCTGCTATATAAAAACCTTGAAGGGCATATGGTATCATGAACCGTTGACCATGCAAGAGGATGCCTTCTAAGAGGGGTAATTCATCATGGAAGTGAAGAAAGACTTGAAGTCATGAGACAGTTCCCTGGAAGAAGGCCAGCCATGCAGGACAACACAAGACAACAATTGGCAAAGGTAATATCTGAATGTGGCATCATGAAGCGCCACCATGCGTCTGGAGAAGAGAACACAAAACTCCAGGTCATCCTGAGACCGGGAGGTGAGCATGTGATAGGGTATCAGCAACATGAAGTCTTTCCACATTTGTACACCACATTCAGATTCATCCACAACCAGATTGTACCTTTGACACTTGAACAATGAAACATTAAATTTGTGCTGAGGCAGTATGAAGAGATTGCAGAGAAAGGTAATCAGGGTTTAACCCAGCACTGGATGACCATAAATGAGCTCATGAAACTTTTAACAAGTAAAGACTAGAGCCAACCGTTCCTTTTTAATCTGAACGTAATGCAACTGAGTCTCCCTAAGGGCTCTGGAAGCAAAGCAGATGGGTTTTCTACACTACAGGCAGACAGCACAAAGACCAAGCTGGGAGGCATAAGCAGAGTTCACAACAGGAACATGCACATAAAAAAACTGGAGCAATGAACTTTAAGTGAGGTGAAAAATAGCAGCAGCCTGGCAGTCAAACCAACACCATTTACATGGCAAAAGCTGTCAGAGAGGGGCTGTGACCTCACTATAGCATGGCTGAAATTTTGAAAGGTAGTTGTTCATACCTAAAAAATGTTCCAGAATCATCTAACTCATCATCAACGTATATGTGGGGGTAGGCAAGTGTCAGATAGTCTGCGTCTTGGCAGGATCTTGTGATCTTGCTTAACACCCTCTCCGATGACCAACATATGGGACCTGAGTGACTCTGAAATGACACTTGTCAGGGTTTAACTGCATGTTGATTTCATGGATTCTTGTATGCTCTTGTAGAGGTGGTGCATGTTGTGTTCTTCCATGGTGCAAACCCAAACAAGGATCGCATCCACAATAACCTAAAAAGGTTATCCCTCAAAGATACGCTCCATGAAACATTGGAATAATTCCCTGCCATTGCATATGCCATAGGGCGAGTGGCGTATCTCTAATAGGTGCAATGTGTCCGGTTCACATAGGCCCCTGGATCGAGGGGGCCCATACCGCACACATTTATTAAGTACTTAACTTTCTGGAGTCCTGTGTCGGCAGTAGCACCGCTGCAATATCACTGGGATAATGTTGCGGCGCCCATTTTCCCAGTGTTTTGCTCATGCGCAGTAGGGAAAAAGTCTACTAGCACTGAGCCTCTCTCAGTGACGGGCCACGCTAGAATATGCTTCCGGCCAGGAGAGGAAGGGGCCTGGGGGGTGACTGCACAGGAGCCCCGTCCTTGCCTAAAATGCCCCTGCATAGGGCATTCAGAGGAAAGAGTACTTGCTAACAGAAGTCATGAGCGTGATGAACATGAATGACTCCTTTTAAATGTGATCCACAGAATCCACACTTGGCATTCAGAGTGGGAAATACCTTTGCATTTGCCATATCAGTTATTACCCATAGGGCTGCAAGCACTTTTGAGCAAATTTGAGCTGAAACTAGGCCTCAAGGGGTTCGAGTTCAGGTGCCATTGCCGGCATTGAAATGCCACAGCAACCTGTACCCTTTGCATTTAATTGGTTTTACCCTTAAGCAGGAACCTTGATCTCTCCAGAGTCCCTGGTGCTGCAACCCATGTGGCAATCACAAATGCCTAGAACTGGCCCAAGGCATCTAATATAGAACCAGCCCAGGGGGCATGTGCCCCCTGCGCAGCTCGCCCATGCCCTCAATCCTACAATTTCACCCCTGTAGGTGCATGGGGACATACCTACAGATCCACTGCTTATATCTTTAAACAATAATTGGAAACTGGTTTACTTGCAACTGCCAGTATGGAAATCAGAAATAATTTGAAGACAGATATTAAATTAATTAATTCATTGTTCTAGTACAGTCACATCTGTAATGTTTCCAATGCAATCAGCTGAAGAGTTTAATCCATAATCAGCCATCATCACGACAGTCTTGTGAAAAACATATATTAGTTACAACTAAATGTATTTGCTTTCACCGCACATAGGGGGTAATTCAGAGTTGATCGCAGCAGAAAATTTGTTAGCAGTTGGGCAAAACCATGTGCACTGCAGGTGGGGCAGATATAACGTGCAGAGAGAGTTAAGGGCCCCCGCCGCCGAGCTGCCCGACGGCGGATACGGCCGACGGACGACCCGGCGGCGGGGGGGCAGTGACGGGGGGAGTGACGTTTCTTCACTCCCCCCGTCACGCGGCTCCATTGAAGTGCAGGCAAATATGGACGAGATCGTCCATATTGGCCTGCATGTACAGCCGACGGGGGACCAGCGATGAACGAGCGCGGGGCCACGCATCGTTCATCGCTGGAGCCTCCACACTGAAAGATATGAACGAGTTCTCGTTCATTTATGAACGAGATCGTTCATATCTTTCAAACAAATCGGCATGTGTGTAGGGCCTATTAGATTTGAGTGGGTTATTTTGTTTCTGTGCAGGGTAAATACTGGCTGCTTTATTTTTACACTGCAATTTAGATTTCAGTTTGAACACATCCCACCCAAATTTAACTATCTCTGCACATGTTATATCTGCCCCCCCCCACCCCCCCACCCCCTCCTGCAGTGCACATGGTTTTGCCCAACTGCTAACAAATATGGTGCTGCGATCAACTCTGAATTAGGCCCATGGTTTATGCTCGCCTGCCTTCCACCATTCTGCACAAGAAGTTGTAAGTTATAGGGGTCTATTCATACAGAAAACGAAAACAGAATTGCTACTTATCACTATACATCGCATCGCTTCGATGCGATGTATAGCTGTAATAAGTAGCAATTCATGTATACTCACCCTTCCGACGATGCGCTGCGGTGTCTGGGGCTCCTGCGGTGAGGTCATCTCCAGCGGTCCTTCTCAGCAATGCGCGGGGTCCAGCGGCGGGTCCCTTTGCGCATGCGCAGGGTGTTGACCTCCCGGCAGGCTGCAGTGGTTGCTGGGAGGTCGGGGGGCGGAGCCGGCGCGAGGTGCAGAGCAGCGATCGGGGAAGCATTGAGCTTCCCTGATGTATCCGCACTACAGTTCAGGTTACGCCGTCCTGAGATGGCGAACCTGAACTCCATGAAGAAGCGGAAAGCAGAGCTTTCCGCACCTTCATGAATCGCACTCACCATACAAAAGGTATGGTGATGAGATTCAGGCAGAGAGCAGGGGTGCCGCTGGAGAAGTCAGACACTTCTCCACGGTAACCGGCTCTGTGAATTGCAGTAGGCAGAGAAAAGCCCTGTTTAACGCAAAACAGGGCTTTTCACTGCTGCATGAATAGACCCCATAGAGTCACCAAAATCTTAATGCAGATTTCTACATACAGTATGCATCTTTGGTGCAAATCTGCAGTGTGAGAATGTATATTACACACACATGCCAAAAAAATTTTTTTCAAAATTAGACAACTAAGAGATCTCCTGTACAACTTCTCTTTCTATTTTTTGTTGAAATACTGTATTAAAAAAACTTGGACAATTCATGTTTAGTTCCTATAATTTGACAGGACTGCACAAAATATTAGCACTAAACAATATTAGTAATTAGCTTCACACACTTTACAACATATCTTGTTTAGAAGGCTGGAAAAAATATAGCAAAGCAATATGGCTACTCTAGAGACATGCAGAAATTATGTTGCTTAATCAGGATATTCACTAATCTATATATTGAATGCCCTTCCATCACTTTCTCCAGGAATGCTTGCTCCTTTAGCAACATAATTGGAGTCTGCTTGTAAAGGTCGCTAGGAAGCCAGATTACATAAACTAGTAAGCAAAGAATAACACTCTGCAATTTACTAGGTTGACTGCACTCCTAGGACCCTTACATGTACAGTGGCTCTGTAAAAAAATGAGCAAATGTTTATGGTAGCTTTTTAAAATCTTCTTTTCTTTTTTTTTAGCTTAAGAGGTGCATTTTTATATTACAAAGGCAAAGGATTTAAGCGACCAAAGAAATAGATACAATCTCCATAATTCAAATTATTTAGCCCGTATACCATCTAGTACAGGTTGAGTATCCCATATCCAAATATTCCGAAATACGGAATATTTTCCGAAATACGGACTTTTTTGAGTGAGAGTGAAATAGTGAAACCTTTGTTTTTTGATGGCTCAATGTACACAAACTTTGTTTAATACACAAAGTTATTAAAAATATTGTATTAAATGATCTTCAGGCTGTGTGTATAAGGTGTATATGAAACATAAATGAATTGTGTGAATGTACACACACTTTGTTTAATGCACAAAGTTATAAAAAATATTGTCTAAAAGTACCTTCAGGCTGTGTGTATAAGGTATATATGAAACATAAATGCATTCTGTGCTTAGATTTAGGTCCCATCACCATGATATCTCATTATGGTATGCAATTATTCCAAAATACAGAAAAATCCGATATCCAAAATACCTCTGGTCCCAAGCATAAGGTGGGGGTACCTGTGTTACGGTGAGGACGCCATCTGGTGAGGAGAGAACCCCAGGATTGAAGCAAACGGGGCCCCGTTTGTCTTGAACGTCACCATCTTATTCCTGGCCTATCTCCAATCCGGGTATGCACCTCACATTTTTTAAGAAGTGTTTTTAATAAAGTGTTTTTGAGTGAAAAAGTTCTGGTTCACTTATATACTTTCTCCTGAGGATATATATCTGGGAGAAAATTGTGGATTGAAAAGAAAGGAGAGAAAGGAAAGAAAGAACCCACTTACTATGCACCATTACAAGTTTTAATCCTGTGAGTCTTTTGCTAACAGGGGTTATCCCCTGGCCTACATATTTTGTGTTGGATCAACATAACTGAGTATCGTATAGGCTTGAATACAAGTTTTCCATCTGTGAGTTCACATTGAAGGGGGCATCCCCTGACTCTATATGGTGGCGGTTCTTTACCAACTATTTATTGAGAAGTCTTTTACTTATTCATGATTGTGAGTGATTTGATATAGGGGTATGAGACCCCGCAACATATCATCATTGGAATATTAATACATCAGTTAAAAGTGCAATTTTACCCAACTGTATTACACAAGGATCTTGTTGTGTTTTTTATCTTTTTCATGCTCTACGTTACCATAAGAAACAAGTGGAACATCTCCAGAGTCATTTAAACCAGGGGAGTACATTTTTTTCATTTGTCACATTTCTATATTTTGGGCGCACATATTGGCCAGAGGTATTTTTGTGTTTGTAGATAAGGGATACTCAACCTGTAGCTTGTTATTTGCATGACACAAAGCTGAGCAAACCATGGACCGGATTCTGATGTGCTTGGAATTGCACAGCCACAAGGAAGCCGCTGTGCAATACCGTACACAAATTTTCTAATGCTATAGGAAACAGATGCCTCCTGGCAGCATCTGCAATACTAGTTCTGCTTCCGGAGATGCAGCAATGGATCACTACTGTGACCATTGGTCGTGATGGTCACAGCCCACGGAAAATGGATTACGATTAAATATAAAAGTGGCGTGCCCTATACCTATAAAATGTATGCACATGTCAAACATGCCGTAGCTTTACACTAGAAAGTAATGGGCACTTGGTTATTTGCTCTGTCTCTAACATAGATTCCCTAGAGCAGCTATCACAGCTGGGGTAATGGCATAAAGAACCAATACAATCGCACAAGACTTTGCAGCTGGCACCTCCATGGCATACCCAAAACGATCTCTATTTAACGTCCTCCTAGACTTACCAAAAAGGAAGCCTGCCCACATCGTAGAAACAGGGATTTACAAAACAAACTAAGCCCAAATTGCTTTTCAGTGTAATACTAACATTTTTAGTTGCAATATTAATTTGCATTAGCTGCCACTTTTCATTTTTAGATTCCTTGGTATAATTGTGCATCTTAACTTATCCTTTTATATACTTATCCTTTTATATACACTGGAGCATTTACAGTACTACTGGATGGACACTGTGACCCCCACTGGAGATTTTACAGTACTACTGGATGGACACTGTGACCCCCACTGGACATTTTACAGTACTACTGAAGGGACACTGTGACCCCCACTGGACAATTTACAGTACTACTGGAGGGACACTGTGACCCCCCACTGGACATTTTACAGTACTACTGAAGGGACACTGTGACCCCCACTGGACAATTTACAGTACTACTGGAGGGACACTGTGACCCCCACTGGACAATTTACAGTACTACTGGAGGGACACTGTGACCCCCCACTGGACATTTTACAGTACTACTGAAGGGACACTGTGACCCCCACTGGACAATTTACAGTACTACTGGAGGGACACTGTGACCCCCACTGGACATTTTACAGTACTACTGGAGGGACACTGTGACCCCCACTGGACATTTTACAGTACTACTGGAGGGACACTGTGACCCCCACTGGAGATTTTACAGTACTACTGAAGGGACACTGTGACCCCCACTAGACATTTTATAGTACTACTGGGTGGACACTGTAACCCCCACTGGACATTTTACAGTACTACTGAAGGGACACTGTGACCCCCACTGGACAATTTACAGTACTACTGAAGGGACACTGTGACCCTCACTAGACATTTTATAGTACTACTGAAGGGACACTGTGACCCCCACTGAAGAATTTACAGTACTACTGGAGGGACACTGAGGCCCCCACTGGAGATTTTACAGTACTACTGAAGGGACACTGTAACCCCCACTGGACATTTTACAGTACTACTGAAGGGACACTGTAACCCCCACTGGACATTTTACAGTACTACTGAAGGGACACTGTGACCCGCACTGAAGATCTTACAGTACTACTGGAGGGACACTAATACCCAATGGAGATTTTACAGTACTACTAAGGGACACTGTGATCCCAGCACAAATTTGTCTGTTTGACTGATCCACATTGGAGAGACAAGGTGGTATTTACAAATGAACTGCTGTAAGTATAGGTAGTCACACTAGTAGCAGTCATTTGTGTCAGCTGCAGAGTGGAGTGCTCTAGGCCTAATTCTGAGATGTATGCAACCCTATGGTTTACGTACATTCGATGGTGATCTGCCCATGCACATGATCTGTACTGTGCATGTGCAGATCTGGATCTGCAATGATGGCCGCAGTGCCCCATAGGCCTCAGCATGATTGAAATGCTGCAGCTGTTTGGGGTGGGTAAGGGGCAGCGGTGGCCAACATTTCAGAAAACGGGTGCATGTCAGCCCCGTTTTCTGGGCATGTTGAGGCCAGTGGCTGCATCCTTGGATGCAGCTTCACTGTCCCAGGCAGCACAAAAACACCAGCTATCCTGAGTAATCTGATGGTTACGGAGATGGTCAGTGTTCACTCAGATGATCTGATGCTATGTCTTCAGATGCAGCAGCGGATTAGGGAAGCCGGCAGGAGGCATCTATTTACACAATATACCTCTTGCCGCATGAGCATATTTATGTATAGCTGCTGCATACAAAGTTACAACAGCTGTGCAACAGTACCAGGCCCTATGTTTCAACTTACACATAGAATACTTAAGGCTACATGCCAGAGTGCTTCTAATATTGAACACTCCAACAAATGAGAAGTTCAACATCAATATTCAAATGGATCTTTCCCTGGTAAGCATACAATGACAAAGTTAATTTAAGACAATCACAGAGATATGTCATTTCAAGGAGATGATATTGTCTGTGACTTCCCATATAATCACTTCCAACAACAGAAAGACTCACATACCATTCTCTCTCTCTCTCTGCTTTAGGTCTAAATTAAAGTTACCTTTAAGCAGTGCTTAAAGTGGTCATAGAGTGATTCGGCACCTATGTAATAAAGGGAATGCGTGCGCCGCAAAAAGGGGCATGGTCTCACAAAGAAATGGGCGTGGTCACGCAATAGTATCCCTAATTCAAATTACACCGCATAGTAGCACAATCTTATTTGCATTACATCAAATAGTAGTGTCTCTTATTCATGTTATGACATGCATTAGTGTCCCTTAAACACAAATACCACAGTAGTAGCACCCCTAATACACGTAATGCCCACAACAGTAGTTACCCTTATGCAAAGCCCACTATAGTGGCAGTGCCCCTTATGTACAGTACAGTGTCAACAATTCATAAAATAAGTGAAAGAAAATATAAATATGCTTTTGCACACTAGGTGGCTCATGTAAAGGAGGACACAAGCACTCCGAACACACGTGAAAAACATGCTAAAAAAAAAACCTACAAGTTTAGATGGGATCAGTATGATTTACCGGCTGCTGGGATGACGGCCATCAGTATACCGACAACGGCATCCTGGCCGCCAGTATGCCGGCAGTGTGGCTGCGCTCGCCACAGAATCTATTCCCACTCTATGGGTGTTGTGGACGCCCACGAGTGGGAATAGCCACTGTGCGCCGGGATTCCGGCTATCAGCATTGTCGGCTGTCGGGATTCCGGCGTCGGTATCCTAACCACTGGGATCCCGACAACCGGCAAATCACCTGCATCCCGTATAGATGTCCGCAGCTCAGATTGTGTCCAGCTCAGAAGCAGTAGCCTTTGCACCATGGCAAGTGTGTATTTTTAAGCCTAAGGGTATCATGGAGATGTGACTACAACATTATTTATTATTATTTATTACCAGTTATTTATATAGCGCACACATATTCCGCAGCGCTTTACAGAGAATATTTCTCTGACATCCTAGTGGATGCTGGGTACTCCGTAAGGACCAGGGGGAATAGACGGGCTCCGCAGGAGACTGGGCACTCTAAAAGAAAGATTAGGTACTATCTGGTGTGCACTGGCTCCTCCCTCTATGCCCCTCCTCCAGACCTCAGTTAGAATCTGTGCCCGGCTCGAGCTGGTTGCACACTAGGGGCTCTCCTGAGCTTCTAGTAAAGAAAGTATTTATTAGGTTTTTTTATTTTCAGTGAGATCTGCTGGCAACAGACTCACTGCTACGAGGGACTTAGGGGAGAGAAGCGAACCTACCTGCTTGCAGCTAGCTTGGGCTTCTAGGCTACTGGACACCATTAGCTCCAGAGGGATCGAACACAGGCCCAGCCTCGGTCGTCCGGTCCCGGAGCCGCGCCGCAGTCCCCCTTGCAGAGCCTGAAGCAAGAAGAACGTCCTGGAAATCGGCAGCTGAAGACTCCGGTCTTCATTAAGGTAGCACACAGCACTGCAGCTGTGCGCCATTGCTCCCTATGCACACCACATACTCCGGTCACTGATGGGTGCAGGGCGCTGGGGGGGGCGCCCTGGGCTGCAATTAGAGTACCTTACATGGCGAACAGCACATAATATAGTCTAATAAACTATATATGTGCAAAAATCCCCCGCCATAATATAAATATAAAGAGCGGGATAAGCCCGCCGAGAAGGGGGCGGGGCTATCTCCATCAGCACACTGGCGCCATTTCCTCTTCACAGCTCCGCTGGAAGACAGCTCCCCAGGCTCTCCCCTGCAGTTTCCAGGCTCAAAGGGTAAAAAAGAGAGGGGGGGCACTAAATTTAGGCGCAAAAACTGTATTGTATAGCTGCTATAGGGAAAATCACTTTCTGTAATAGTGTAAATCCCTGTTTATATAGCGCTGTGGTGTGTGCTGGCATACTCTCTCTCTGTCTCCCCAAAGGACTTTGTGGGGTCCTGTCCTCAGTCAGAGCATTCCCTGTGTGTGTGCGGTGTGTCGGTACGGCTGTGTCGACATGCTTGATGAGGAGGCTTATGTGGAGGCGGAGCAGGTGCCGATAAATGTGATGTCACCCCCTGCGGGGTCGACACCAGAGTGGATGGATATGTGGAAGGTATTAACCGACAGTGTCAACTCCTTACATAAAAGGCTGGATGACGTAACAGCCGTGGGACAGCCGGCTTCTCAGCCCGTGCCTGCCCAGGCGTCTCAAAGACCATCAGGGGCTCACAAAACGCCCGCTACCTCAGATGGCAGACACACATGTCGACACGGAGTCTGACTCCAGTGTCGACGAGGATGAGATATATATACACAATCCACAAGGGGCATCCGTTGCATGATTACGGCAATGAAAAATGTGTTACACATTTCTGACATTAACCCAGGTACCACAAAAAAGGGTATTATGTTTGGGGAGAAAAAGCAGCCAGTGTTTTTTCCCCCATCAGATGAGTTGAATGAAGTGTGTGAAGAAGCGTGGGGTTCCCCCGATAAGAAACTGGTAATTTATAAAAAGTTACTGATGGCGTACCCTTTCCCGCCAGAGGATAGGTCACGTTGGGAGATATCTCCTAGGGTGGATAAGGCGCTCACACGCTTGTCAAAAAAGGTGGCACTGCCGTCTCAGGATACGGCCGCCTTGAAGAAGCCTGCTGATAGAAAGCAGGAGGCTATCCTGAAGTCTGTATATACACACTCAGGTACTATACTGAGACCTGCAATTGCTTCAGCATGGATGTGTAGTGCTGCTGCAGCGTGGTCTGATACCCTGTCAGATAATATTGATACCCTCGACAGGGATACTATTTTGCTAACCATAGAGCATATTAAAGACGTCGTCTTATATATGAGGGATGCACAGAGGAATATTTGCCGGCTGGCATCTAGAATTAATGCAATGTCCATTTCTGCCAGGAGGGTATTATGGACCCGGCAGTGGACAGGTGATGCTGATTCTAAAAGGCAGATGGAGGTTTTGCCTTATAAGGGTGAGGAATTGTTTGGGGATGGTCTCTCGGACCTCGTATCCACAGCAACAGCTGGGAAATCGACATTTTTACCTCAGGCTCCCTCACAACCTAAGAAAGCACCGTACTATCAGGTACAGTCCTTTCGGCCTCAGAAAGGCAAGCGGATCAAAGGTGCTTCCTTTCTGCCCAGAGGCAGGGGGAGAGGGAAAAAGCTGCACCAGACAGCTGGTTCCCAGGAACAAAATTCCTCCCCTGCTTCTACTGAGTCCACCGCATGACGCTGGGGCTCCACAGACGGAGCCAGGGGCGGTGGGGGCGCGTCTCCGGAACTTCAGCGACCAGTGGGTTCGCTCACAGGTGGATCTCTGGGTTCTACAAGTGGTATCTCAGGGATACAAGCTGGAATTCGAGGCGTCTCCCCCTCGCCGTTACCTCAAATCAGCCTTGCCAGCTACTCCCCAGGACAGGGAGGTAGTACTGGCGGCAATTCACAAGCTGTACCTCTAGCAGGTGATAATCAAAGTTCCCCTCCTTCAACAGGGACGGGGTTACTATTCCACAATGTTTGTGGTACCGAAACCAGACGGTTCGGTGAGACCCATTCTAAATTTGAAATCCATGAACACTTATATAAGGAAGTTAAAGTTCAAAATGGAATCGCTCAGGGCGGTTATTGCAAGCCTGGAAGAGGGGGATTACATGGTATCACTGGACATCATGGATGCTTACCTACATGTCCCCATTTACCCACCTCACCAGTAGTACCTCAAGGATGTGGTACAGAACTGCCATTACCAATTCCAGACGTTGCTGTTTGGTCTGTCCACGGCACCGAGGGTGTGTTCCAAGGTAATGGCCAAAATGATGATACTCCTTCGATAGAAGGGAGTTATAATTATCCCGTACTTGGACGATCTCCTTATAAAGGCGAGGTCCAAGGAGCAGTCGTTGATCGGAGTAGCACTATCTCAGGAAGTGCTACAACAGCACGGCTGGATTCTGAATATCCCAAAGTCGCAGCTGGTTCATACGACGCGTCTGCTGATCTTGGGCATGTTTCTGGACACAGAACAGTAGAAGGTGTTTCTCCCGGAGGAGAAGGCCAAGGAGTTGTCATCTCTGGTCAGAGACCTCCTGCAACCAAAACAGGTGTCGGTGCATCATTGCACGCGAATCCTGGAAAAGATGGTAGCTTCTTTCGAAGCAATTCCCTTCGGCAGGTTCCATGCAAGGAACTTTCAGTGGGACCTGTTAGACAAGTGAGGATCGCATCTTCAGATGCATCGGCTGATCACCCTGTCCCCGAGGGCCAGGGTGTCTCTGCTGTGGTGGCTGCAGAGTGCTCATCTTCTCGAGGGCCGCAGATTCGGCATTCAGGACTGGGTCCTGGTGACCACGGATGCAAGCCTCCGAGGTTGGGGAGCAGTCACTCAGGGAAGAATCTTCCAAGGACAATGGTCGAGTCAGGAGACTTCCCTACACATAAATGTTCTGGACCTAAGGGCCATTTACAATGCCGTAAGGCAAGCAGAACCCCTGCTTCAAAACCAGCCGGTGCTGATTCAGTCAGACAACATCACGGCTGTCGCCCATGTGAACCAACAAGGCGACACAAGAAGCTGGATGGCGTTGGCAGAAGCCACAAGGATTCTCCGATGGGCGGAGTATCACGTGCTAACACTGTCAGCAGTGTTCATTCCGGGTGTGGAAAACTAGGAAGCAGACTTCCTCAGCAGGCACGACCTCCTTCCGGGAGAGTGGGGACTTCATCCGGAAGTCTTCACGCAGATTGTGAACCGTTGGGAACGGCCACAGGTGGACATGATGGCGTCACGCCTCAACAAAAAGCTAAAAAAGTATTGCGCCAGGTCAAGAGACCCTCAGGCGATAGCTGTGGACGCACTAGTGACACCGTGGGTGTACCAGTCGGTTTATGTGTTCCCTCCTCTTCTTCTCATACCCAAGGTACTGAGGATAGTAAGTAATAGAGGAGTAAGAACTATACTAGTAGTTCCGGATTGGGCAAGAAGAACTTGGTACCCAGAACTACAAGAAATGATCTCGGAGGACCCATGGCCTCTGTCTCTCAGACAGGACCTGTTACTGCAGGGGCCCTGTCTGTTCCAAGACTTACCGCGGCTGCGTTTGAAGGCTTGGCGGTTGAACGCCGGATCCTAACGGAAAAGGGCGTTCCAGATGAAGTGATTCCTACGCTGTTAAAGGCTAGGAGAGACGCTGCCTGAAGTTCAGACGTTGTTAAGGGAGTGCTGTATATTCAGCCCCTTTTTTGTGCCTCCAGTGGCACCTTGGGATCTCAACGTAGTGTTGGATTTCCTAAAATCACATTGTTTTGAGCCACTTCAGAACGTGGAGTTGAAATATCTCCCGTGGAAAGTGGTCATATATATTTGGCCTTGGCTTCGGCTAGGCGTGTGTCAGAATTGGCGGCTTTGTCGTGTGAAAGCCCTTATCTGATCTTCCATAGGGACAGGGCAGAATTGAGGATTCGTCCCCAATTTCTCCCTAAGGTGGTATCAGCATTTCATTGAACCAACCTATTGTGGTGCCTGCGGCTACTCGGGACTTAGAGGCCTCCAAGTTGCTGGATGTAGTCCGGGCCCTGAAAATCTATGTTTCCAGGACGGCTAGAGTCAGAAATACTGACTCGATGTTTATCCTGCATGCACCCAACAAGCTGGGTGCTCCTGCTTCTAAGCAGACTATTGCTCGCTGGATCTGTAGCACGATTCACCTTGCACATTCTGCGGCTGGACTGCCGCATCCTAAATCAGTAAAAGCCCATTCCACGAGGAAGTGGGCTCTTCTTGGGCGGCTGCCCAAGGGGTCTCGGCATTACAACTTTGCCGAGCTGCTACCTGGTCGGGGTCAAACACGTTTGCAAAATTCTACAAGTTTGATACCCTGGCTGAGGAGGACCTGGAGTTCTCTCATTCGGTGCTGCAGAGTCATCCGCACTCTCCCGCCCGTTTGGGAGCTTTGGTATAATCCCCATGGTCCTTACGGAGTACCCAGCATCCACTAGGACGTCAGAGAAAATAAGAATTTACTCACCGGTAATTCTATTTCTCGTAGTCCGTAGTGGATGCTGGGAGCCCGTCCCAAGTGCGGATTGTCTGCAATACTTGTATATAGTTATTGCTTTACTAAAGGGTTATTGTTATGAGCCATCTGTTCAGTGAGGCTCAGTTGTTATTCATACTGTTAACTGGGTATAGTTATCACGAGTTGTACGGTGTGATTGGTGTGGCTGGTATGAGTCTTACCCTGGATTCCAAATCCTTTCCTTGTAGTGTCAGCTCTTCCGGGCACAGTTTCCCTAACTGAGGTCTGGAGGAGGGGCATAGAGGGAGGAGCCAGTGCACACCAGATAGTACCTAATCTTTCTTTTAGAATGCCCAGTCTCCTGCGGAGCCCGTCTATTCCCCATGGTCCTTACGGAGTACCCAGCATCCACTACGGACTACGAGAAATAGAATTACCGGTGAGTAAATTCTTATTTTTCCCATTCACATCAATCCCTGCCCAAGTGGAGCTTACAATCTATATTCCCTATCACATGTACACACACACACACACACACACACACACACACATTCACACTAGGGTTAATTTTGTTGGGAACATGCATAACATGCGATTATGCTTCCAATGCCATTAGATAAGAGAAGCTGCAAAAAAAGAATTTCCATCCTAGATACTGCAATACAATTTTTTAGCTTAGTACATTATTCAGAATCTTCTTAGTTTACAAAGTATTCTTTTATACATATTATTTCTGAATAAAATATACATAAAAAACTGCTTTAATAAAAACACACACACACACACACTCTCTCTCTCTCTCTATACACATATATATATATATATATATATATATATATATATATATATATATATATATATATATATATATACACACACATACTCACATCCTCCACCTGCACCGTTTTAGGGGCATACCGATTGTACTAGTTTTTGGAGTGTCCAGGTATGTATCGCATCGCTGCGGGAACACGGACTCCTGCAGCGCTGCGCAGTGTCAGGCAGCTCCTTCCACCCTTCCCTGGCAGTGCCGCCAGCAGCCCCCAGGAATAGCCACCAGTCCCATAGAGGAGTCACCGCTGACACATCTCACGCCCCCTTTCCCGTGGCCATGCCCACTTTACACGTGTCCCCATCCCCCTGTACCGATTTTTACCATCTAAATGTTGGAAGGTATGTGTGTATATATATATATATATATATATATATATATATATATATATACACACACATACATATATTATATACATACACACACACACACACACACACACACACACACACACACACACACCCTTTAAAGAACTATTTGGGTCCCACGATTTGACAGAGAGAGAACACCATTACAATCATCTGCTCTGTTTAAGAAAGCAGAAGCATTCAAGATACTGCTGCAGTACGGGACCCAATAGGTCTTCTGGCGACACGTCTCACCCATCCAGCACCAGATCGAGTCAGGCAGGATGAATCAGTTACATATGTAACCAATGAGGTGAAGATCTGCCTCAGGCTAGTATGTGCCAGAGTGCTTCCAGCTTTTCCTGCCTTCCAGTTAGAGGTAAGTACACCCATACAGCCACTTATACAAGTATGTAGTTATTATTAATTATACAGCCACATGGGCCTGCTGATAGAATATCAGGATTCATGCATTCACCCTGCTCCCTACTGAATATGGGGTAAATGTATGAACTAGCGATATGGGGGAAGCAGTATCAGCGCACGTTATGTGTGCTCTACCGCTACCCCCATGTATGATAGCTGCATTGCGGGCACATACCTGTCCATCTTGGCGCTAATTAAAAGATAGCAAGCCGATATGCGCAGGTAACATATCATTTCGACAGCTGCATGGTGTCGATGCCCATACACCACAGCAGGGACAAAGCTGTCCCTGCCTGTGGCGGGTGCTGGCTCCGGACTGCGCTAGGGTTCTCACGTGAGTAGAGAGATCCCGCACATGCACAGAGGAGCCGGCCGGGAAGAGATACACAGCGCTTCAGCACTGAGCTGATGTGCTGTGTGCTCGGGGGACATAGCCGGAGTGGGGAGCAAGCTTCAGCAGACAAGATGTTAATACATCTTGTCGATGTCCCTTCCTGCTTTGCCTCGGTAATGAGGTGAAGCAGTAAGTGTTATAGCCGCACGATGCGTGCCGCTACAATACATTTACCCTTATGAGTATTAAGTACACAGGAGTGCAACCAAATATTACATACACTTGCAGTAAACTTTAGTTCATAGTTTGCAGTGCACCATAATCAGGGGCGTCGGAATGGGGGGGGGGGGGCAACGGGGCAGCCCGCCGCCCGCAAAAATGAGGGAGGCGCCGATCCACTGGGAGGAGTGGCAGAGAGTCAGGAGAAATACCGCTGCCGTACTGCACTGCTGACAGGTTCCTCATCACACTGGCTCACTGTGTAGTCCTGGACTCCTCCGTGGTGCTCCCTCCCACAGTGACTTCACTTCCTCCTCCCAGTGGTTCTGCCTGGAAACCCCCCTGCAGCTATGGAGGATGTAGCGGGAGAGGGGGTAGACCAAGCCTGCTCTGCCCCTACCCTGCATACCCTGGCTCCCGGTGGCAGTGCCGCAATTTGCGGGTATATACGGGGTGGAACCTAATGTCGTGAAGTTCCTACCCCCATAAAATACCTGTGCTGTACCGTAGTATGGTAGTGTATCTCTGGCTTTTTTTTTTTTTCTTTCTTTCTTTCTTTCTTTCTTTCTTTCTTTCTTTCCTCCCTGTCTTTCTCTCCTCTCTCTCCATCTCCTCTCTCCCTCTATGTGTCGCTCTCCTCTCTCTTCCCTCTCTGTCTCTCTAACCTCTTTCCTCTTGTTCTCTCTTCCCTCCCTCTCCTCTCTCTGTCTCTCCTCCCTCTCGTACCTCTGTCTCTCTTTCTCCGCTCTCCTCCCTCTGTCTCTCTCCTCTCTCTGAGGGCGGGATGTACTAATAGACATCGCTGCCCAACGCCTTGATGCTAATCGCATATGTACTTACATATGCTATTAGCATTGCGGAGGACAGCTCTTCTGATAAGAGCTATCCTCCGTGATCCCCAGTGGCTGCCTGACTTCCGGGATTCGGCGCCGGGAGATAGTTTGCGCGTGCACAGGGTGACCAGGGCGGGCACGAGGCATGCAGGTAGTGACAACGGCAGGGGGTAGGGGGGACCTTTCAAGATTTTTCTACCACAAAGTTCTACTTACGCCCCTGCCTCACACCGTCCTGCATCAGCCACCTTGTCATTGCCCATCTTGAATTTGTATCCAACCCCATATAAACAGTAACACACATACATACAGTCATATGGATCGTACCGCTATAGCTCTTCCTGCTTCGCCTCTTTATTGATGTAACGCTTGAAGCAGTACCAACGAGGTGTATTAACATAAGGGGCTAAATGTAATACCTGAGATAAGCAATAATAATAATAATAATTTTATTTATATAGGGCTTTCTCCCATAGGATTCAAGGTGCTTTATAGAAGTTAAAGATATAGTACTTGGTACAAAGCATTTAGTATTGCAGCAAGCAGAAAATTGACACAAAATAGAAACCTAGAGAGTAGGCAAAATGCAGGATTGGTGCAGTCATTTTGTTGTAATAATTCCACGGGTTATCTGTTCCACCCACAAAAAGTACCAGGTGAGGCAGCCATTGAGGCGCACTATGTAGGATTACCCTGGGTGGAATAGGTTGTGCCTAGAAGAGATGACACAAAATGGGATAGCGTCCTAATGCTAGGTGTAGGGTCCCAACATAACTGTCTGCTCCATGTATTTTTTTATCCCAGCCACACGTGTATCAGGTGAGGTAGCCATGTTGGGCTCACTACATAGGTTACACTTTGTGAGATAACCCATACAAGGACCCATGGCATATATGGGAAACTGGCATGTGTGTATTATTTTATACCCTGTATGAATAGATCATTGGAGATGTACAAATAGTAGCGATATAGCATACTGTGGGGGTCACAGACAGAAAATAGAGTAAATCACAGTGGCATAGGAAGCAATACTGAACAAAGGTAAGTGCAGTATATAAAGAGTCTGGCAATATAAAAGCTAAATACAAAAGCTCCAGTTTAGTAGTAGTAGCTGAATTGTGGAGGGAAGGGATAAAACCTATTCAAATTAAAATAGAATAACTTACAGCAGACCCATGGAAGAAGCTGCCGATATATGTTCAGTACAGTTGGATCCCTAGGCACCCTGCCACAGGCAGTGCTGTCCTGATCCCTGTGCTGTGGGGGAGAATGCACCCATGATGTCTCGCCAGGTGAAGCAGCCAGGTATGGGAGTGAGCGGCAGGATGGTGAACCACATTCTTTCTTACAGCCAATGTAGACAGCCTCACAGCAGCAAGGCAAAATGGCAGCTGCCATGCTGTCCTGGCAATTTACCCTCCCATTCACCCCAATGGGCAAGCCTTTGGGACATCGGCAGGGTACTGAGTTGCGGCGATGGGTGAGAGGAGGTAATAGAAGGCTCAGTGCATGCTGGGAGGCAGAGGGGGCACGGCCCATGCTAGGAGATGGTGGGGGAGGCACTGCTGCTACTGGTTTATGGTCCTACAGCGGCGAGATCAGAGCCGCCCAACTTCGTCGTGAAGGTCAGCGCCGGGACTTCAGCCTGGAGATCCATCACTGACTCTGGGGCAACTCTGGCCTAGTTTGCAAGAAATGCTGTGACCCCGAGTGGAGAGTTTGTTGGAGTGCAACCAGTCTCTGCAAGGGGCAGTTGTGTTGCTGTGCTCTTCCATACATGGATTAGAGAGTAGTCAGAGCAGGATTTTGTGCAAGTATGGCCAGATTTTTAAAGCGGCAATCAGTTACATGGCAGTAAGGAGTACTTAAATTTGGAATAGTAACATCTGATTTTAGATAGATAGGTATGAATGAGCAGGACTTGCTGTATCAGCCCTGGTTAGAGTGCTCCAGATGCAGGGGATCAAATTGCTTCTCCATTCAGGTGCAGAGACATTGAGTCAGTGCTTCACACATTGGGGTTCCAAAGGTGCCATCTTAGAACCATTGGGTGCTTCTTCTGGCTGCCAAAGTCTTCCCTGAGCATCATACTTGCCAACCAGCTAGATTGTTGGCGTCCATTTCAGAGTAATCTCCTGCACTGGAGCATTGGCACCGCCATCTTGGCTGATATCAACTAACTTACTAACAACCAGGATCTACTGCCTGCATACCTGATCTGGTTAGCTTATGTGGGACAAGGGCCACACTATTTACACCAGCTCTGGCAGTGTACTCATTGTCCAGAACATTTTCTCTCCAGACACGTGCTTTCTGGCTCCTGACAGTTTACCTGTGCATCTCTTTGAGCTTTAATTCCTGGTTGTGAGTTTTTTTCCTTCTGAGGTAACATAAGCTCCAGGCTGTGCGCTGCACACAGTAAGCTTCAGTATCGGCTCCAAGCTGTGCACCACACAAAGCAAGCTCCAGCACTGGTTCAGGCTGTGCGTTACACACAGCAAGCTACTTATATATCCAATAAATTGTTATTCTTATGCTTACACTGGGTGCTGACCTCATGTGGTGTCAGGAATATGATGGGTGAAATTAGCTCCTTGCCATTGCCCCCGGAAAATGAGCCTTGTGTGTTAACAATCCAAACCGCTCTGACGTTCCGCAATCCGAGTATACCCAAAACGTGGCTCTGTGTTTTCTGCTTGACTTGGATTCCACATCGGATTCTCGTGGGTTATGGATTCTATACAACTGGACTCTGCGCCATTTAACTCTGCTTAGGCACACTGTGGTATGCTGTGCTGTACTCTGCTGTATTGGCAGAGCTGTGTATTATTAGATTATATTAAATGTGAGGGAATTAATGTTATCGAGTTAATACTCTCGGAACAAACAAAAAAAGGCCCAAATTATGTGATCTTAGCTTTTTTGTAAATTTTGAGAAAAAAATTCAAAACCAAAACTGAAGGACAAAACCACCAAAAATGGTCTGGCGCACATCTCTAATTTATGCCACTATAACAGTGCTTATTATGGTAATTTCCTCTATCGTAAAACATTTAACTTCTTATATATTTATATTCCAATGTAATAAAAATAGATCCTAGTGCTATATGTATCTACAGTATGCAAGTTAAGGATATTAGAGCCTATTTGAAAGACGATGCAGCTTTCATTCCCTAGAAACTATGCAAACGAGAGGCAATTACTATTTATTTGACTGATTTATATCACAGTAATGTTAATTACTATGTAAATTAGCACATATTGCCTTAGCAAAGATTCATATCTTATATGCTAAGCTCTGACAATATAAGCTGTCTATATTGAATTTATTAAATAATTTATCCGGCCAGAGGATGATCTTTTTCTATAATGATTTAAAATACACACACACTATATATAGCACCGTAACGGCTGCTGACCGGATACTGACTTTGTGCTGGAGGCTGGCAGATTTTCTATGTTGAATACCGTGACATGTATATATTGTCATAACATTTACCGTACTGTATAGATAATTGAACCAGATTTGACAATGCTTATTGGATAGTCCTTGTTTAAGGCCATAGTTCAGCTTCTTTTTCATCACTTTAATAGGTGGATGGAGGAAATAGACATGGCCCTATATGTGGTTCGTCCTGAAACAGGGTTACTGACAAATTACACAGCTACGATAGCCATTGGCCCTGATAGTATAGAAAACCAGCTCACTCTTCCTCAGCAAATTGGTAGTCAGCGGATCGAGCTTTTGTTACCTGAATCTGCAGCCTTGATGGGTACTCGCTATAGCCAACAAAATCAAGATTATTGCAGCCCCATTGAGAGTCTGAGCCCCTTAGGAGATTCACATCCCTCCCAGGTTCTTCAAATGGAATCATTTTGTGCTCCAGAGACGGTAGCAGATGGGCACACCCTCCACATTGTTAGGGTTAATCTGTGCCCTAATGGATCAGGTATTACAGCCAATTGGGATAATTGCAACATTCCCCAGCTTTGCTGTGATATTTGTTCTTGGCTTATAAACCCCATATTCATACAGTATAGGGTGATTCTCTAGAAAGTGAACATAAAGTCCCGTGCATCACACGCTTTAAAAAAATTATTCTTTTTAAAACTGGTCTGTTCAGAAATTGTTCTTCTATGAAAACTTAATTGCTTAGTAGCAATGCCTTACCCTATAGCAGCGATGGGGAACCTTCGGCCCTCCAGCTGTTGTTGAACTACACATCCCAGCATGCTCTGCAACAGTTTTAGTATGGCCATATAACAAAACTGTAGCAAGGCATGCTGGTATGTGTAGTTCAACAACAGCTGGAGGGCCAAAGGTTCCCCACCCCTGCCCTATAGTTTAAGACCCACTAAAATCTTGGTATTTTTGAGAATTGCTGTATGTCGTTTGAACTTGTGTAGCTGTCCCGTACTTTTATTTTGGAGCCCACTAGGTGCTGTAACTTGAACGGCTAGATATTTGTTTCAATTCTATTGTCCAGCTGATAATAGACCTACAATCATCCCTTTTTGACTGTGATACAGGTTGAGTATCCCATATCCAAATATTCCGAAATACGGAATATTCCGAAATACGGACTTTTTTGAGTGAGACTGAGATAGTGAAACCTTTGTTTTCTGATGGCTCAATGTAAACAAACTTTGTTTAATACACAAAGTTATTAAAAATATTGTATTAAATGACCTTTAGGCTGTGTGTATAAGGTGTATATGAAACATAAATGATTTGTGTGAATGTACACACACTTTGTTTAATGCACAAAGTTATAAAAAATATTGGCTAAAATGACCTTCAGGCTGTGTGTATAAGGTGTATATGAAACATGTGCATTCTGTGCTTAGACTTGGGTCCCATCGCCATGATATCTCATTATGGTATGCAATTATTCCAAAATACGGAAAAATCCCATATCCAAAATACCTCTGGTCCCAAGCATTTTGGATAAGGGATACTCAACCTGTAATTGATTATCCCTGTTGGTTTTGATATGTAATTTGTTTGTACCTCTGGGACTTTAAGGTTACAGTTCTTAATGCAACAGTATGTAAATTATAACCCTTGTATTATTCTGGTAACACTGCATACCTATATGGTTACGATACTGATCATTAGGAAATGGAACAGTTTTGTACACTTAGTTGATTGCTTTTTTTTTGTAATGTTTTTCATTTTCTATATTCTTATGGTATTACGGTATCTTCTCCATGATAATCTAACGGATTCTCTCCACTCCTGGTTGTTAGATGTTACTTTTTGTGGTTTCTTAATTCTTGTTTAAAATGGATCTGGCCCTTTCCAGTATCCACTCCAGGGATGGACATATTTTGGTTAGTTAAGGAAAATTAGAAAAGCAACTGAGGCATTGACATATTGGCACTTTATGACTGCAATTGTGTGTTTGTTTTTTTGACCTGTCCCTTGGTGTCATGCTTCAATAAAAAACATTTCTAAAAACAAAAAGTATATATTATTGTCTACTACCATATGCCTCTACCTGATACCACATATTGGTACCACTTTAATATATTGCTATTTATTTATTTTTTTTTTATATAGAACATTTTTTTTATGATTATAAAGGAGGTGCAGTTTCTTTGGGAGCTTTATATCTATATCTATATATGGGTTTCGGTTTTTAATATCGGCAGTCGTTATGCCAGCAATCACATGGCTGACGCCGGCATCCCGACACTGAAGAACCCAACCTTGGAAGGGTTAAGTAGTTTTACCCTCTCCTAACCCTAATCGCCCGGGGGTTTCGGCTACGTCTAACCCTCGGGGGGTGGCAGCTATAGCTAACCACCCACCTAGTGCCTAACCCTCCCCCCGGGCCCAAAACCCTAATCTATACCCCAATACTCACCTACAGGATGTCAGCTGTCGGTGTTCCGGTGCTGGGTTCCTGTGTGGTGTTCAGATTTGTCGCTCGATGATGACGTGACTCTGTGACGTACGGTCACAGCGCACGGGATTGTTCTTGTGGATCGATGCCAGACAGGTGAGACTGATTGTTTTTAATGGTTTGTATTGGGGTGGGTATAAATGTATGTTATATGGATTGTATGTTTGTACGCTTGTCCCTGACGACTGAGTACATCCCCGAAACGACGTAGGAATAAAGGACATATTTTAAACAGTTCCTGAGCCTGTGGCGTACCGCCTTATTCTTTGAATTACATGGGAACACATTAAATCCTAGGAAGGCACCCCAGCAAGTATATCACTAGCAGCCAAAGGAGTGTAGGACTACAGGATATATAATATATATAGAGCGAGAGATATATATATATATATATATATATATATATATATATGTATATATATATATATATATATATATATATATATATATACACTAGAGATGTGCACCGGAAATTTTTCGGGTTTTGTGTTTTGGTTTTGGGTTCGGTTCCGCGGCCGTGTTTTGGGTTCGAACGCGTTTTGGCAAAACCTCACCGAATTTTTTGTCGGATTCGGGTGTTTTTTTCAAAAAACCCTAAAAAACAGCTTAAATCATAGAATTTGGGGGTCATTTTGATCCCAAAGTATTATTAACCTCAATAACCATAATTTCCACTCATTTTCAGTCTATTCTGAACACCTCACACCTCACAATATTATTTTTAGTCCTAAAATTTGCACCGAGGTCGCTGGATGACTAAGCTCAGCGACCCAAGTGGCCGACACAAACACCTGGCCCATCTAGGAGTGGCACTGCAGTGTCAGGCAGGATGGCCCTTCCAAAAAATACTCCCCAAACAGCAGATGACGCAAAGAAGAAAAAAAAGAGGCGCAATGAGGTAGCTGTGTGACTAAGCTCAGCGACCCTAGTGGCCGACACAAACACCTGGCCCATCTAGGAGTGGCACTGCAGTGTCAGGCAGGATGGCCCTTCCAAAAAACACTCCCCAAACAGCACATGACGCAAAGAAAAAAAGAGGCGCAATGAGGTAGCTGTGTGAGTAAGCTCAGCGACCCTAGTGGCCGACACAAACACCTGGCCCATCTAGGAGTGGCACTGCAGTGTCAGGCAGGATGGCCCTTCCAAAAAACACTCCCCAAACAGCACATGACGCAAAGAAAAAAAGAGGCGCAATCAGGTAGCTGTGTGAGTAAGCTAAGCGACCCTAGTGGCCGACACAAACACCTGGCCCATCTAGGAGTGGCACTGCAGTGTCAGGCAGGATGGTCCTTCCAAAAAATACTCCCCAAACAGCACATGACGCAAAGAAGAAAAAAAAGAGGCGCAATGAGGTAGCTGTGTGACTAAGCTCAGCGACCCTAGTGGCCAACACAAACACCTGGCCCATCTAGGAGTGGCACTGCAGTGTCAGGCAGGATGACCCTTCCAAAAAATACTCCCCAAACAGCACATGACGCAAAGAAGAAAAAAAAAGAGGCGCAATGAGGTAGCTGTGTGACTAAGCTCAGCGACCCAAGTGGCCGACACAAACACCTGGCCCATCTAGGAGTGGCACTGCAGTGTCACGCAGGCTGGCCCTTCCAAAAAACACTCCCCAAACAGCACATGACGCAAAGAAAAATGAAAGAAAAAAGAGGTGCAAGATGGAATTGTCCTTGGGCCCTCCCACCCACCCTTATGTTGTATAAACAGGACATGCACACTTTAACCAACCCATCATTTCAGTGACAGGGTCTGCCACACGACTGTGACTGAAATGACGGGTTGGTTTGGACCCCCACCAAAAAAGAAGCAATTAATCTCTCCTTGCACAAACTGGCTCTACAGAGGCAAGATGTCCACCTCATCATCATCCTCCGATTCATCACCGTGTACATCCCCCTCCTCACAGATTATCAATTCGTCCCCACTGGAATCCACCATCACAGCTCCCTGTGTACTTTGTGGAGGCAATTGCTGCTGGTGAATGTCTCCATGGAGGAATTGATTATAATTCATTTTAATGAACATCATCTTCTCCACATTTTGTGGAAGTAACCTCGTACGCCGATTGCTGACAAGGTAAGCGGCGGCACTAAACACTCTTTCGGAGTACACACTTGTGGGAGGGCAACTTAGGTAGAATAAAGCCAGTTTGTGCAAGGGCCTCCAAATTGCCTCTTTTTCCTGCCAGAATACGTACGGACTGTCTGACGTGCCTACTTGGATGCGGCCACTCATATAATCCTCCACCATTCTTTCAATGGGGAGAGAATCATATGCAGTGACAGTAGACGACATGTCCGTAATCGTTGGCAGGTCCTTCAGTCCGGACCAGATGTCAGCATCAGCAGTCGCTCCAGACTGCCCTGTATCACCGCCAGCGGGTGGGTTCGGAATTCTGAGCCTTTTCCTCGCACCCCCAGTGGCGGGAGAATGTGAAGGAGGAGATGTTGACAGGTCGCGTTCCGCTTGACTTGACAATTTTCTCACCAGCAGTTCTTTGAACCCCTGCAGACTTGTGTCTGCCGGAAAGAGAGATCCAAGGTAGGTTTTAAATCTAGGATCGAGCACGGTGGCCAAAATGTAGTGCTCTGATTTCAACAGATTGACCACCCGTGAATCCTTGTTAAGCGAATTAAGGGCTCCATCCACAAGTCCCACATGCCTAGCGGAATCGCTCTGTGTTAGCTCCTCCTTCAATGTCTCCAGCTTCTTCTGCAAAAGCCTGATGAGGGGAATGACCTGACTCAGGCTGGCAGTGTCTGAACTGTGGCAAGTTCAAAAGGTTGCAGAACCTTGCACAACGTTGAAATCATTCTCCACTGCGCTTGAGACAGGTGCATTCCACCTCCTATATCGTGCTCAGTTGTATAGGCTTGAATGGCCTTTTGCTGCTCCTCCAACCTCTGAAGCATATAGAGGGTTGAATTCCACCTCGTTACCACTTCTTGCTTCAGATGATGGCAGGGCAGGTTCAGGTGTTTTTGGTGTTGCTCCAGTCTTCTGTACGTGGTGCCTGTACGCTGAAAGTGTCCCGCAATTCTTCTGGCCACCGACAGCATCTCTTGCACGCCCCTCTCGTTTTTTAAATAATTCTGCACCACCAAATTCAAGGTATGTGCAAAACATGGGACGTGCTGGAATTTGCCCATATTTAATGCACACACAATATTGCTGGCGTTGTCCGATGCCACAAATCCACAGGAGAGTCCAATTGGGGTAAGCCATTCTGCGATGATCTTCCTCAGTTGCCGTAAGAGGTTTTTAGCTGTGTGCGTATTCTGGAAAGCGGTGATACAAAGCGTAGCCTGCCTAGGAAAGAGTTGGCGTTTGCGAGATGCTGCTACTGGTGCCGCCGCTGCTGTTCTTGCGGCGGGAGTCCATACATCTACCCAGAGGGCTGTCACAGTCATATAGTCCTGAGTCTGCCCTGCTCCACTTGTCCAAATGTCCGTGGTTAAGTGGACATTGGGTACAACTGCATTTTTTAGGACACTGGTGAGTCTTTTTCTGAGGTCTGTGTACATTTTCGGTATCGCCTGCCTAGAGAAATGGAACCTAGATGGTATTTGGTACCGGGGACACAGTACCTCAAACAAGTCTATAGTTGGCTCTGCAGTAATGATGGATACCGGAACCACGTTTCTCACCGCCCAGGATGCCAAGGCCTCAGTTATCCGCTTTGCAGCAGGATGACTGCTGTGATATTTCATCTTCCTCGCAAAGGACTGTTGGACAGTCAATTGCTTGGTGGAAGTAGTAAAAGTGGTCTTACGACTTCCCCTCTGTGATGACCATCGACTCCCAGCAGCAACAACAGCAGCGCCAGCAGCAGTAGGCGTTACACGCAAGGATGCATCGGAGGAATCCCAGGCAGGAGAGGACTCGTCAGAATTGCCAGTGACATGGCCTGCAGGACTATTGGCATTCCTGGGGAAGGAGGAAAATGACACTAAGGGAGTTGGTGGGGTGGTTTGCGTGAGCTTGGTTACAAGAGGAAGGGATTTACTGGTCAGTGGACTGCTTCCGCTGTCGCCCAAAGTTTTTGAACTTGTCACTGACTTATGATGAATGCGCTGCAGGTGACGTATAAGGGAGGACGTTCCGAGGTGGTTAACGTCCTTACCCCTACTTACTACAGCTTGACAAAGGCAACACACGGCTTGACAAATGTTGTCCGCATTTCTGTTGAAATACTTCCACACCGAAGAGCTGATTTTTTTGGTATTTTCACCAGGCATGTCAATGGCCATATTCCTCCCACGGACGGCGTCTCCCCGGGTGCCTGACTTAAACAAACCACCTCACCATCAGAATCCTCCTGGTCAATTTCCTCCCCAGCGCCAGCAACACCCATATCCTCCTCATCCTGGTGTACTTCAACACTGACATCTTCAATCTGACTATCAGGAACTGGACTGCGGGTGCTCCTTCCAGCACTTGCAGGGGGCGTGCAAATGGTGGAAGGCGCATGCTCTTCACGTCCAGTGTTGGGAAGGTCAGGCATCGCAACCGACACAATTGGACTCTCCTTGTGGATTTGTGATTTCGAAGAACGCACAGTTCTTTGCTGTGCTTTTGCCAGCTTAAGTCTTTTCATTTTTCTAGCGAGAGGCTGAGTGCTTCCATCCTCATGTGAAGCTGAACCACTAGCCATGAACATAGGCCAGGGCCTCAGCCGTTCCTTGCCACTCCGTGTGGTAAATGGCATATTGGCAAGTTTACGCTTCTCCTCCGACGATTTTATTTTAGATTTTTGAGTCCTTTTTTTACTGATATTTGGTGTTTTGGATTTTACATGCTCTGTACTATGACATTGGGCATCGGCCTTGGCAGACGACGTTGATGGCATTTCATCGTCTCGGCCATGACTAGTGGCAGCAGCTTCAGCACGAGGTGGAAGTCGATCTTGATCTTTCCCTATTTTTGGAACCTCAACATTTTTGTTCTCCATATTTTAATAGGCACAACTAAAAGGCACCTCAGGTAAACAATGGAGATGGATGGATACTAGTATACTTATGGATGATGAGTGACTGCAGACACAGAGGTAGCTACAGCCGTGGACTACCGTACTGCGTCTGCTAGTATAGACTGGATGATAATGATATAAAAAATATATATATATATATATCACTACTGCAGGACAGGTATATATTATATAATGACAGACCTGCTGGACACTGTCAGCAGCAGACTCCTAAACTACTAGTATGAAGAAGATAGAAAAAAAAAAACCACCACAGGTAGGTATACAATTATGGAAGAGCACTGCCGACACAGAGGTAGCTACAGCCGTGGACTACCGTACTGCGTCTGCTAGTATAGACTGGATGATAATGATATAAAAAATATATATATATCACTACTGCAGGACAGGTATATATTATATTATGACGGACCTGCTGGACACTGTCAGCAGCAGACTCCTAAACTACTAGTATGAAGAAGATAGAAAAAAAAAAAACCCACCACAGGTAGGTATACAATTATGGACGAGCACTGCCGACACAGAGGTAGCTACAGCCGTGGACTACCGTACTGCGTCTGCTAGTATAGACTGGATGATAATGATATAAAAAATATATATATATATATATATATCACTACTGCAGGTATATATTATATAATGACCGACCTGCTGGACACTGTGTCAGCAGAATGCGTTTATAGAATTAAAAAAAAAAAACACCACACGAGTGTTTAACTTTTTCAGGCAGACAATATACTGGTGGTCACTGGTCAGTCACACTGGCAGCAAAAGTGTGCACTGTTATGTACTCCTGCTATAACTGCTCCCCAGTCTCCCCCACAATTAAGCTGTGTGAGCAGTGAGCACTCAGCACAGTCAGATATACATAGATGATATTATCATGCAGCACACTGAGGCTGAGCACAGATATGGTATGTGACTGTGTATCGTTTTTTTTCAGGCAGAGAACGGATTTTAAATAATAAATAAAACTGGTGGTCACTAGTAACTATCAGCAAAACTCTGCACTCTCTGAGTACTCCTAATGCTCCCCAAAATTACTAAAATTAAATTACTAAATCAAGTGTCTCACTCTCTATCTAAACGGAGAGGACGCCAGCCACGTCCTCTCCCTATCAATCTCAATGCACGTGTGAAAATGGCGGCGACGCGCGGCTCCTTATATAGAATCCGAGTCTCGCGATAGAATACGAGCCTCGCGAGAATCCGACAGCGGGATGATGACGTTCGGGCGCGCTCGGGTTAGCCGAGCAAGGCGGGAAGATCCGAGTCTGCCTCGGACCCGTGTAAAAAGGCTGAAGTTCGGGGGGGTTCGGATTCCGAGGAACCGAACCCGCTCATCTCTAATATACACACACACACACACACTATGGAATTGAATGCAAAATTCATGGGTGCTTTTGTCCATTGGTGTTCACTATTCCATCTGGTGTTAATAAGAAAATAAATTGCATGACAGGAAGAAAGGCAAACAGTAGATATATTATATATAGCTATTATGAATATTATGTTTATAAGCAAGTCAATTAAACTCATAAGTACTGTATGGGCTTCCAATCTTTCAGACAGGTTTTTGTATCCTGAGAAGTAGGAACACGTGTGTTTCCTACCGCTATTTGCAATGTTGGCACCTTCCTCCACCTTAATCAAATTTCCATAGTGTAAAAAGAGAAGGGAGACTCTTATACCCAATTGTTTACACCAAACATAATATCTACATTCAAACAAGTGTGCATACTAAATCTCAGTAGAATGCATAGACTGGATGGTGGTGAAGCCAGAGATACTTATCCTCCCTGCATTATAAAGCGGTGTAGACCATTCTGGCATAATTTAGAGCTTTTTTCATAAAATGATCTAGAAACACCAATTTCTGCATAATGTTATGAATTATTGCTATGTACTAACAGCCTAATGCAGGATCTTCTGCAGAAGGCTAATTATCAATGAGGACCACGGTCTGACCCCTATTTACCAAACTCAGAAAAAATAGCTTTTTCTGAGTTTGTCCCACTGGTTTACGCCGTCCTCAGATGACATAAGCAGCATTATGCCTATGGAGGCTAACTTGCAGCAGAGGAATCCTACGATCCCACATCGTGTAGCCTCAGGTCAGCTCTGGCCACAGAGTGCATGCGCAGTGTCAGATTCCCCAGAAAAATCTTTCATACATGCAAAAGACACCTCTATTGTGCCAGGATGTAAGTCTGGAGTAGCGATTATCCCTACTGCTGTCCCTGCGAGCTATCTTTAGTACATAGAAGTGAAAATTTTGTCACACATGAAAATAGGAAAGCTGTTTCTGCTCCAGGTATTGTTGCTTCCTGGAAATGCATCACTCTGTTACCAGGACATGTTCCAGATCATAAATAATTCAGACTCATTTGCAGTCGGTGCCACTGGGACATGGATGCTGCCATATTGCCTGGGATCAGCAGACTGCAGCTCAACCAATCCCAGTGCAGGAACATGCACACAACTCCAATATCCCATCAGTAGCCTGGGCACACTATATTAAGTGCTTCCTGTACACTACTGTCAAAGAAATATGGATTTGACAGAAGTGGAGCCGAATAAAAATGGATTGACGCTAACCAGTATTACTGAAACCAGTAATGAGAGAAAGAACTACATCTTGAGAGCGCATGGTGTCACTTACATAAGACCACAAGGAAGAGCTGGGACAAATGTTCGCTTGAGACGGACTTTCGTCGAGTTACCTTGGGGTCAGATGTATAGAGAATGACGACTGTCTCCCTTTTGACATGTGGTCTTGGAGCCTGCTATGCTTAGAATTATAGATAGTAATGTGCTCAACAGAAGTAATCATTCTTTTTAAGGTATAATGGGCCAGATTCAAAGTTGGATGCAAATGCAGACGGATTCGCAGTTCTCGATTATTTATCTACTGTGCATGCATCAAAGAAGCACAGAGTGTGCGCAACAGTATTTTAAGGATAACGAAAATGTGCTATACGAAGTTTCAGATGCAAGCAATTGTGAGGAAGTGTCCGTTTGTGGGTGGTAACTTGGCATTTACTGGGGGTGGCTGGAAAAATGGAGGAATGTCTGGTGAAAACGGAGGAGTGTCAGGAGCGTTTTATGGTCGTGCCAGAAGCCATAACAGAGGTCTACGGAGACGCAATCTACAGGAAGGGTCAGAGCTACACAGCATAGGGTGAGTCCATCAATGGTGCCGATACTTGCCGCATAGCGCATGAAATAGCTAAATATGCAACATTGAGTCTACATACGCAGTTCAGGAATGGGCATTTTAAACGGCAGCTCGGGGAGTGGTTATCTGAGCGCAACAGTGCGATTCCGTCAGCTATTGCACTCGACCTTGAATCGGCACCGATGTGTGATTAGTTGCGCTCTCAGCTGGGACCATCTGTGGGATAGACAATGCCTATTTAAACCAATGCTTAACTAAGTCAAAGTTGTCTTTTGGTCTCTTGACAAAGACATCCATATTTATGAATATGAATAAACGGACTACGTTGTTTCATCTGGTCCTGGCGTATCCTCTCATCTATTGCTATTACACTACTCATTCCCAATACAATTTCTGCAGTTCCCGGTCTACTTCCTGTCTGTAGTTAGAGAGTTTGGCTCTACAGTTCAGTATATCCATTGGCTGCTATGTTATGCAAGTGCTAGCTTTGCCTATTGCACCAAGTACATTGCTGTATCCAGTCCAGCTGTCCTGCCTCATTATTCAGGACTCTATAAAAGGGTGTAACCAGTGGCAGTTACTTATTGCAGCAGGATTGCAGCCCCCCACCTCCCAATCTGACTCAGTGGCAGTTGGTGTGACTTCCCTATTTGAATTTTGAACTGAGTAGCAGCCCCACTCCTGTGCATCATTTGTTTCTAGTTCAGCCACAGTATATGTGTGATCACCATTAAAAGACGTTATCAGGTATTCTTCAACCTAATTTTCCTGTGTTATCAAGTGTATTCTGTACTCCGCTAGTCTGTACTGTACTCCGCTAGTCACAAGTCTCCAGCTTCCAGAAGCATACTTATATTGTATCCAGTTTTCAAAATGTACCTGTGTGTATCCATCACTTGCCAGATCAGCTCATACTTCGTAGACTCATCCACCATCCTGAGCTCCCATCAGCCAGTCTGTTTTACCAGGCATCACACACCTCAGTGAGAGACAAATTTCTTTGCTCCACTTACAGTACCTTCTTCTACAACCTCCTCCATCTGCAGCATTCCTGGCATGCTACCAAGAGCTCCATAGGGCCACCCTCTGCTGATCAGCTGGTTAGAAACATTACACCTTGACTCTCAGCCCTGCTCTATATCACCACCTGTCGTCTTGTACCCAAGGCATTGCTCAGTACAAGTTTCACAAAGATGATATACTACTGGGCACTCAACCCTGTTGGTATTTCAGAGACTGATCCAGTGGCTTTTAGAGATGAGCGGGTTCGGTTTCTTTGAATCCGAACCCGCACGAACTTCACTTTTTTTTTCACGGGTCCGAGCGACTCGGATCTTCCCGCCTTGCTCGGTTAACCCGAGCGCGCCCGAACGTCATCATGACGCTGTCGGATTCTCGCGAGACTCGGATTCTATATAAGGAGCCGCGCGTCGCCGCCATTTTCACACGTGCATTGAGATTGATAGGGAGAGGACGTGGCTGGCGTCCTCTCCATTTAGATTAGATTTAGAAGAGAGAGAGAGAGAGAGATTGCTGTGATACTGTAGATTAGAAGAGAGTGCAGACAGAGTTTAGTGACTGACGACCACAGTGACCAGTGACCACCAGAGACAGTGCAGTTGTTTGTTTTATTTAATATATCCGTTCTCTGCCTGAAAAAAACGATACACAGTCACACAGTGACTCAGTCTGTGTGCACTGCTCAGCCCAGTGTGCTGCACATCAATGTATTGTATATAAAGCTTATAATTGTGGGGGAGACTGGGGAGCACTGCAGGTTGTTATAGCAGGAGCCAGGAGTACATGATAAATAATATTATATTAAAATTAAACAGTGCACACTTTTGCTGCAGGAGTGCCACTGCCAGTGTGACTAGTGGTGACCAGTGCCTGACCACCAGTATATTAGTAGTATTGTATACTATCTCTTTATCAACCAGTCTATATTAGCAGCAGACACAGTACAGTGCGGTAGTTCACGGCTGTGGCTACCTCTGTGTCGGCACTCGGTAGGCAGTCCGTCCATCCATAATTGTATTATAATATATACCACCTAACCGTGGTTTTTTTTTCATTCTTTATACCGTCGTCATACTAGTTGTTACGAGTATACTACTATCTCTTTATCAACCAGTGTACAGTGCGGTAGTTCACGGCTGTGGCTACCTCTGTGTCGGCACTCGGCAGGCAGTCCGTCCAACCATAATTGTATTATAATATATACCACCTAACCGTGGTTTTTTTTTCATTCTTTATACCGTCGTCATACTAGTTGTTACGAGTATACTACTATCTCTTTATCAACCAGTGTACAGTGCGGTAGTTCACGGCTGTGGCTACCTCTGTGTCGGCACTCGGCAGGCAGTCCGTCCAACCATAATTGTATTATATACCACCTAACCGTGGTTTTTTTTTCATTCTTTATACCGTCGTCATACTAGTTGTTACGAGTATACTACTATCTCTTTATCAACCAGTGTACAGTGCGGTAGTTCACGGCTGTGGCTACCTCTGTGTCGGCACTCGGCAGGCAGTCCGTCCAACCATAATTGTATTATAATATATACCACCTAACCGTGGTTTTTTTTTCATTCTTTATACCGTCGTCATACTAGTTGTTACGAGTATACTACTATCTCTTTATCAACCAGTGTACAGTGCGGTAGTTCACGGCTGTGGCTACCTCTGTGTCGGCACTCGGCAGGCAGTCCGTCCATCCATAATTGTATTATAATATATACCACCTAACCGTGGTTTTTTTTTCATTCTTTATACCGTCGTCATACTAGTTGTTACGAGTATACTACTATCTCTTTATCAACCAGTGTACAGTGCGGTAGTTCACGGCTGTGGCTACCTCTGTGTCGGCACTCGGCAGGCAGTCCGTCCAACCATAATTGTATTATAATATATACCACCTAACCGTGGTTTTTTTTTCATTCTTTATACCGTCGTCATACTAGTTGTTACGAGTATACTACTATCTCTTTATCAACCAGTGTACAGTGCGGTAGTTCACGGCTGTGGCTACCTCTGTGTCGGCACTCGGCAGGCAGTCCGTCCAACCATAATTGTATTATAATATATACCACCTAACTGTGGTTTTTTTTTCATTCTTTATACCGTCGTCATACTAGTTGTTACGAGTATACTACTATCTCTTTATCAACCAGTGTACAGTGCGGTAGTTCACGGCTGTGGCTACCTCTGTGTCGGCACTCGGCAGGCAGTCCGTCCATCCATAATTGTATTATATACCACCTAACCGTGGTTTTTTTATACCACCTAACCGTGGCAGTCCGTCCATAATTGTATACTAGTATCCAATCCATCCATCTCCATTGTTTACCTGAGGTGCCTTTTAGTTCTGCCTATAAAATATGGAGAACAAAAAAGTTGAGGTTCCAAAATTAGGGAAAGATCAAGATCCACTTCCACCTCGTGCTGAAGCTGCTGCCACTAGTCATGGCCGAGACGATGAAATGCCAGCAACGTCGTCTGCCAAGGCCGATGCCCAATGTCATAGTACAGAGCATGTCAAATCCAAAACACCAAATATCAGAAAAAAAAGGACTCCAAAACCTAAAATAAAATTGTCGGAGGAGAAGCGTAAACTTGCCAATATGCCATTTACCACACGGAGTGGCAAGGAACGGCTGAGGCCCTGGCCTATGTTCATGGCTAGTGGTTCAGCTTCACATGAGGATGGAAGCACTCAGCCTCTCGCTAGAAAACTGAAAAGACTCAAGCTGGCAAAAGCACCGCAAAGAACTGTGCGTTCTTTGAAATCCCAAATCCACAAGGAGAGTCCAATTGTGTCGGTTGCGATGCCTGACCTTCCCAACACTGGACGTGAAGAGCATGCGCCTTCCACCATTTGCACGCCCCCTGCAAGTGCTGGAAGGAGCACCCGCAGTCCAGTTCCTGATAGTCAGATTGAAGATGTCAGTGTTGAAGTACACCAGGATGAGGAGGATATGGGTGTTGCTGGCGCTGGGGAGGAAATTGACCAGGAGGATTCTGATGGTGAGGTGGTTTGTTTAAGTCAGGCACCCGGGGAGACACCTGTTGTCCGTGGGAGGAATATGGCCGTTGACATGCCAGGTGAAAATACCAAAAAAATCAGCTCTTCGGTGTGGAGGTATTTCACCAGAAATGCGGACAACAGGTGTCAAGCCGTGTGTTCCCTTTGTCAAGCTGTAATAAGTAGGGGTAAGGACGTTAACCACCTCGGAACATCCTCCCTTATACGTCACCTGCAGTGCATTCATAATAAGTCAGTGACAAGTTCAAAAACTTTGGGTGACAGCGGAAGCAGTCCACTGACCAGTAAATCCCTTCCTCTTGTAACCAAGCTCACGCAAACCACCCCACCAACTCCCTCAGTGTCAATTTCCTCCTTCCCCAGGAATGCCAATAGTCCTGCAGGCCATGTCACTGGCAAGTCTGACGAGTCCTCTCCTGCCTGGGATTCCTCCGATGCATCCTTGCGTGTAACGCCTACTGCTGCTGGCGCTGCTGTTGTTGCCGCTGGGAGTCGATGGTCATCCCAGAGGGGAAGTCGTAAGCCCACTTGTACTACTTCCAGTAAGCAATTGACTGTTCAACAGTCCTTTGCGAGGAAGATGAAATATCACAGCAGTCATCCTACTGCAAAGCGGATAACTGAGGCCTTGGCATCCTGGGTGGTGAGAAACGTGGTTCCGGTATCCATCATTACTGCAGAGCCAACTAGAGACTTGTTGGAGGTACTGTGTCCCCGGTACCAAATACCATCTAGGTTCCATTTCTCTAGGCAGGCGATACCGAAAATGTACACAGACCTCAGAAAAAGAGTCACCAGTGTCCTAAAAAATGCAGCTGTACCCAATGTCCACTTAACCACGGACATGTGGACAAGTGGAGCAGGGCAGGGTCAGGACTATATGACTGTGACAGCCCACTGGGTAGATGTATGGACTCCCGCCGCAAGAACAGCAGCGGCGGCACCAGTAGCAGCATCTCGCAAACGCCAACTCTTTCCTAGGCAGGCTACGCTTTGTATCACCGCTTTCCAGAATACGCACACAGCTGAAAACCTCTTACGGCAACTGAGGAAGATCATCGCGGAATGGCTTACCCCAATTGGACTCTCCTGTGGATTTGTGGCATCGGACAACGCCAGCAATATTGTGTGTGCATTAAATCTGGGCCAATTCCAGCACGTCCCATGTTTTGCACATACCTTGAATTTGGTGGTGCAGAATTTTTAAAAAAACGACAGGGGCGTGCAAGAGATGCTGTCGGTGGCCAGAAGAATTGCGGGACACTTTCGGCGTACAGGCACCACGTACAGAAAACTGGAGCACCACCAAAAACTACTGAACCTGCCCTGCCATCATCTGAAGCAAGAAGTGGTAACGAGGTGGAATTCAACCCTCTATATGCTTCAGAGGTTGGAGGAGCAGCAAAAGGCCATTCAAGCCTATACAATTGAGCACGATATAGTAGGTGGAATGCACCTGTCTCAAGTGCAGTGGAGAATGATTTCAACGTTGTGCAAGGTTCTGATGCCCTTTGAACTTGCCACACGTGAAGTCAGTTCAGACACTGCCAGCCTGAGTCAGGTCATTCCCCTCATCAGGCTTTTGCAGAAGAAGCTGGAGGCATTGAAGGAGGAGCTAACACGGAGCGATTCCGCTAGGCATGTGGGACTTGTGGATGCAGCCCTTAATTCGCTTAACAAGGATTCACGGGTGGTCAATCTGTTGAAATCAGAGCACTACATTTTGGCCACCGTGCTCGATCCTAGATTTAAAGCCTACCTTGGATCTCTCTTTCCGGCAGACACAGGTCTGCTGGGGTTGAAAGACCTGCTGGTGACAAAATTGTCAAGTCAAGCGGAACGCGACCTGTCAACATCTCCTCCTTCACATTCTCCCGCCACTGGGGGTGCGAGGAAAAGGCTCAGAATTCCGAGCCCACCCGCTGGCGGTGATGCAGGGCAGTCTGGAGCGACTGCTGATGCTGACATCTGGTCCGGACTGAAGGACCTGACAACGATTACGGACATGTCGTCTACTGTCACTGCATATGATTCTCTCAACATTGATAGAATGGTGGAGGATTATATGAGTGACCGCATCCAAGTAGGCACGTCACACAGTCCGTACTTATACTGGCAGGAAAAAGAGGCAATTTGGAGGCCCTTGCACAAACTGGCTTTATTCTACCTAAATTGCCCTCCCACAAGTGTGTACTCCGAAAGAGTGTTTAGTGCCGCCGCTCACCTTGTCAGCAATCGGCGTACGAGGTTACATCCAGAAAATGTGGAGAAGATGATGTTCATTAAAATGAATTATAATCAATTCCTCCGCGGAGACATTGACCAGCAGCAATTGCCTCCACAAAGTACACAGGGAGCTGAGATGGTGGATTCCAGTGGGGACGAATTGATAATCTGTGAGGAGGGGGATGTACACGGTGATATATCGGAGGGTGAAGATGAGGTGGACATCTTGCCTCTGTAGAGCCAGTTTGTGCAAGGAGAGATTAATTGCTTCTTTTTTGGGGGGGGTCCAAACCAACCCGTCATATCAGTCACAGTCGTGTGGCAGACCCTGTCACTGAAATGATGGGTTGGTTAAAGTGTGCATGTCCTGTTTTGTTTATACAACATAAGGGTGGGTGGGAGGGCCCAAGGATAATTCCATCTTGCACCTCTTTTTTCTTTTCTTTTTCTTTGCATCATGTGCTGATTGGGGAGGGTTTTTTGGAAGGGACATCCTGCGTGACACTGCAGTGCCACTCCTAGATGTGCCCGGTGTTTGTGTCGGCCACTAGGGTCGCTAATCTTACTCACACAGCTACCTCATTGCGCCTCTTTTTTTCTTTGCGTCATGTGCTGTTTGGGGAGGGTTTTTTGGAAGGGACATCCTGCGTGACACTGCAGTGCCACTCCTAGATGTGCCCGGTGTTTGTGTCGGCCACTAGGGTCGCTAATCTTACTCACACAGTCAGCTACCTCATTGCGCCTCTTTTTTTCTTTGCGTCATGTGCTGTTTGGGGAGGGTTTTTTGGAAGGGCCATCCTGCGTGACACTGCAGTGCCACTCCTAGATGGGCCCGGTGTTTGTGTCGGCCACTAGGGTCGCTTATCTTACTCACACAGCGACCTCGGTGCAAATTTTAGGACTAAAAATAATATTGTGAGGTGTGAGGTATTCAGAATAGACTGAAAATGAGTGTAAATTATGTTTTTTGAGGTTAATAATACTTTGGGATCAAAATGACCGCCAAATTCTATGATTTAAGCTGTTTTTTAGTGTTTTTGGAAAAAAACACCCGAATCCAAAACACACCCGAATCCGACAAAAATAATTCGGTGAGGTTTTGCCAAAACGCGTTCGAACCCAAAACACGGCCGCGGAACCGAACCCAAAACCAAAACACAAAACCCGAAAAATTTCAGGCGCTCATCTCTAGTGGCTTTATTATCTCCTTGTTCTTTATTCAATAAACATTACTTCATTATTAATACCTGTGCAGAGATTTCAAACATCCAAGTTTCTACTATATAATCTCCAGCAATACAGCCTCAGCTCCTGCCTTAGATCCAGCAAAATCATAGTGCCTGACATTTTACTTACTATGAAAGTCTGTTGTGATACACACTGTTAATAACTGCAGCGTTGCCGTGATTATTAACACATAGGTACCTTCACTTTAGACATTACAATAAAAACACATTAAAACGGAGGGGGCCTATGTACAAAAAAAAAAAAGCCTGTGTCGCACTTTTTTTTCCCAAGTACATGATTATCTCAGCTATGTACTAAATGCAACTCTCAGGGACAGCAGTAGCGATAACAACTGTCCCTGCAATTAAGACTCTTCCGCTGCACATGCACTGTCACATTCAGGAGCCAACCGGGCCACTGCGGGCAATGGATTGGAAGATCCTTCTACTGCCAATATGCTTCTTTAGGCATAAAACAGTTCATGCCATCTGAGGATGGTGCAAACGAACGTGGCCAAACTTTGGTACACAGGGGTCAGATCGTAGTCCAAATTAATAATAATGGGGTCTGCTGTCTGCACTGATAACATTACTTAAAATTTTATCTAGAAATTATAATAGAAGACTTTGGTGTGAAACATAATGCTAAGAATAAAAAAAGCTGGTTCCTGGGCCAAGACCATTGTATTTTTGAGTCTATTATTCTTAAAACATTACTTTGTTTCCATTTTTATTAAATAAATTTCACACAGCAACCAGACTGCAGACTACCATTGTTAGTTATTGTGACATCCACTTATACAGTACATGTGAGCAACAATGGCAAAATAAATAAGTTTCTGCAGCGGGGTACACTGGTATTCCACAGGGAATAAGATTAAGGTGTAGAGTTGGATCTTGATCCGAGGCACCAACAGGCTAAAAATGTTGACTGTTCCCAGGATGCACAGCGCCGCCTCCTCTATATCCCCGCCTCCAGGCACCGGAGCTCAGTTTGTAAGTTGGTGCCTTCAGTGCAGGCAACTAACAGGGAGGGCTGCGCTAGGCAGCTCTGAAAACAGACTTCAAGGGCCGAAGCACAGGCACTTAGAAGTGCTACATGTCATGCTGCTGCTCCCTCACCTCCCCCAGCGGCGCTGTATACTCCCGCGCCCTGGTTGCCAGGTACTCACAGCGGAGGACTCCGGTTACTTCAGGCACACACTCGCCGCTGCTCTCCCGGATCGCTTGGCCACATCTTCGGGAGGAGGTAAGAGGGTCCCGCAGACGGGACCCGCTGAAATCGCGATCCGGCGCGGTCCCCAGGAGATGGACTGCGCGAACACTGGTGTGGACACTGTGGACGTACAGGGACCCCACTAGACCACCAGGGCAACGGGCACAGGTTGGATTTCTTTAAATCCGTTTCAAATAGGCCCTGCAGTACCCGATGGTGAAGTCCAGCAAGGGGATAAGGCTCTGACCTATAGCCCCATCCCCAGGCTCCATTTACTGCAAATGTTCCCATCCTGGAGCTGCATCTCTCTCTCTCCCCATCACTCCCTGTCAGCGATTGGGCGCCATTACACACAAGCTGAGCTGATTCTGTAGCCGCCTGCATCGTCAGCGCTGTGCATTTACAGGACACTTAAGTATTCTACATGTCATTTAGACAGTGCTAGTTAAGAACAAGTGCATTACATCAGGGTTATTTAGTACAAGTACCCTGTGATATACATCCAGTCTTTACTGTGCATTGTTATATCTATATACCTATATAGCTGTACTTAGTGGTACAGTTACTTAGTATTGCTAGTCCAGTGCAGTTTTATTGTTGTTTGTAATAATTTCTGCATTGTACATGTGACTGAGTGTGGGCCAATAGCTGCTGTGTGGTCTCTACTCCGTGTATCTCACACATATTGCTATCCCTATATTCTGTACCTAGAAGGGGGCTAAGTGCATCAGGGTCCTCATATGATATAGTGTCTCACATGATATACTACTTTGGTATTTTTCTCTGTGTTTCAGTCACCATATACCGCTTATATTCTCTGTTGATCTCTGCTTTGCAGTCACACTATACAGGGGATATTTGTCAGGTATTTTGTCTGCTTTTATTATATTACGCCCTAAGGTTACGCTTACAAAGAATGAGGCAGATAAGTGCAAGGTGATAACGCACCAGCCAATCAGCTCCAATATGTAAATTGACAGTTAGGAACTGACTGGCTGGTGCATTATCACCTTGCACTTATCACTGCTTTATCACTTCTCCAAGCTTAATACATCTGCCTCAATGTCTGCTAAACAGGGTGGTAGATCCATGGCTGATCCTGCACCATGCAGTGCTGACACCATGGATTGCTCAGAGGAAAACATTGCAGCTGAGGGTTTAGGTGCCGGGGGTTCTATACCCCTCAGTCTACAGCACTGGGGGCACACCAAGACCCACCTTGGGCTACCTTTTCTAATTTACTGACTACGCTAGTAACTGGACTTCCGACCCCTGTGGGACCTCCTGTGCCATTACAGCCACATATTGTCCCTGCAGTTAATCCGCCATGGACTGATAATCTGTCCACTCAGTTACAGCAATTAAATCAGCCTTTGGCTAAACAAAAACCTAACCCTCGCCCGCATAGGACCAAGCGGTCCTCCAAGCGGGCCATTACTTCCTCACAATCCACACGTTTTGGATACTTCATCCGATGAAGATGGCGCATATACTGAGCCTACAGACACTGATGCAGATGCTTCTGATGGGGAATCTATTACTCAGGTGGATGTTCCTGACCTCTTGGAGGCTATCAGACTGATTCTTCAAATTGATGATGCAGCAGAACCTTCCGATGCCTCTAAGAAACCTGATAAGTTCAAGCATCGGAAGGTTACTAAATCAGTTTTACCCCATTCTGACCATTTGGTTGACATACATCAGGAATCCTGGGAGTAGCAAGGAAAGACATTCTCCCTGTCTAAAAAGATGCTAGCTCATTATCCCCTCGCTGCAGAGTTAAGTTAAGAATTGGGAAACACCGCCACCGGTGGCCTCACAGGTCGCGCATCTGGTGGTGTCATCTGCTCTGCCTGTCACTACCGTCACCTCTCTCAAGGAACAGATGGATAAGCTTGTGAAGGGTTGCTTGAAATCTATTTACACTCTTGCAGAAGCTGTGCATAGGCCCACTATTGCGGCCTCTTGGGTTGCAAAAGCTATTGAAGCCTGGGTTCAGGGAGTTGAAGCGGAACTACCATCTGATTTTCCTGATAATGCTAGACAGTGTCGATCTTATATTATTACAGCCTCTCATTATATTCAGGAGACAGCATCTGATGCTGGTGTCCTGGCGGCCAAAGCGTCTACTACGTCTATTCTTGCTCGCCGGATTCAGTGGTTGCGGTCCTGGTCCGTAGATCTGGACTCTAAAAAGACCTTGGAGGTGATCCCCTTTTAAAGGGAAACATACTTTTTGGGGAAGATATAAACAAGATTGTTACTGAATTAGCATCCGCTAAGACTGCCTGACTGCTACTACTAATCCTTCAGCTCCGAAGGCTAATGGTACTTCCTTTCACTCCTTTCGACCTTCAAGTAAAACAAAGGGAAAGGCGTACCCGAAACAGGCTCGCACTTCCAAATCCACTAAGCCCAAACCTAAATGTGCCTGGGCTGCCCGTCAGCCTGCTTCCAAAACAGACAAGCCTGCTGCATGACGGGGCGGGCCTCCTCCTGGAGGACCACAGGGTGTGAGGCCGCCTTCTGTGGTTTGCTCAGGTATGGTTACAGACCACTTCAGACGCCTGAGTAAAGGAAATCGTCACTCACTGATACGCCATCTCTTTCAAGAAAAGTCCCCCTCACCAGTTTTGCTCAACAACCCACCCTTCAGATCCGGTAAAAGCAAAAAATATACGTTATGGTAAGTACTTACCGTTGATAACGGTATGTCTCCTAAGTCCACAGGATAACAATGTGATATGATGGAGCGACAGCAGATTGGCACCAAACGATCACAAGCTTTCAGTCCTCCCAGGATGCAACGGACCCGTCCATATATCCCCGCCCACTGGCTCAGGCAAATCAAGTGTATTCATAAGCATTTAGGCGGGAGCATCATGTAGAGCCCTAATCAGGCGAGAGGAACACACATGCACACCCTTCCGTACAAGAAGGAAGAGGTTTAGTGAGTAGAAAGATCCTCAAATCAGGTGCGTCAGGGTGGGATCCCTGTGGAACCTGTGGACTTAGGAGAAATACCGTTATCAACGGTAAGTTCTTACCATAACTTATATTTCTCCGGCAGGGTCCACAGGTTATCCACAGGATAACAATGGGATTTCCCGATGCAATTTAGTGGTGGGGATGCTCCTGATTGGACAGGAGTACCTTTGGCCCGAATTCAGCGTCATGAGAGGCAAAAGTATCCAAGGAATAATGTCTAATGAATGTGTTAATGGAAGACCATGAGGCTACCTTAGATATCTGTTCTGCTGAAGCACCATTTTGTGCTGCCCATGAAGGACCTACCTTACGAGTAGAGTGAGCAGAGACATTTTCTGGAAGAGGGAGATCAGCTCGAGAATATGCTTCTGAAATAGTCATTCAAAGCCATCTTGCCAGCGTCTGTTTAGTAGCAGGCCATCCTCTTTTATGAAAACCGTAGAGAATGAAGAGAGAATATGTCTTTCTGATGGCACTGGTACGATCCACGTGGATCCTTAATGCCCGGACTACGTCCAGCAACGCATCTCCCGCAGAAAGTCCCAATATCTGAAAAGCCGGGAGTACAATTTCTTCATTAAGGTGCAGTTTAGAAACCACCTTCGGAAGATAACCAGACCTAGTTCTGAAAACTGCTTTATCTGGATAAAAATAAGTCAGAAAAGGAGACCGACAAGATAGCGCTCCCAAATCTGACACTCTTCTAGCTGATGCCATAGTCAGTAGAAAGAGAACTTTAGCTGTCAACCATTTAAGATCCACTTTATTAAGTGGTTCAAATGGAGCAACTTGAAGGGCTTTCAGGACTAAATTTAAGTCCCAAGGCACTGTAGGAGGAACAAAGGGAGGTTGAATGCGCAGCATTCCCTGGAAGAAAATACGCACATCCTGTAAATTGGCTATTTTCTCTTGGAACCATACAGTCAATGCTGATACTTGTACTCTCAAGGAAGCCACATTCAAACCTTTATCCATTCCCGCCTGAAGGAAATCTAAAGACCCTAGAAATTTGGAAAGATTTCGTGTCCATATGTCTTTCACTGCACCAATGAATATAGGCCTGCCATATTCGGTGATAAATGCGAGCTCAGCAGGGTTTCCTTGCTCTGAGCATTGTTTGGATTACCTGTTGTGAGAATCCTCTTGACTTCAGGATAGAGGTTTCAAGAGCCATGCCGTCAACGATAGTCGATCCAGATGCCTGTAGTAACAAGGACCCTGCATTAGTAGATCTGGACGTTGAGTGAGCAGAAGTGGAGCATCCATCGACATTCTCTGCAGATCTGTGTACCAATGCCTTCTGGGCCAAGCCGGAGCTATTAGAATCACAGCACCCTTTGCTTCTTTTATCTTCCTCACCACCCTGGGTAGCAGGATGATCGGAGGAAACAGATACGCCAGATGAAAATCCCATTTCACTGACAGGGCATCCACAAAGATCACTACGGGATCCTTTGCTCTTGACCCGTATAAGGGTACTTTGTTGTTCAGACGGGATGCCATGAGATCTATCTCTGGCAAACCCCACTTGTCTACTAGAGTCTGAAAGACTTTCGGATGTAGAGCCCATTCGCTTGCTTCAATGGCGTGTCGACTGAGAAAGTCTGCTTCCCAGTTTAGGACTCCCGGAACGAACACTGCGGACAATGCTGGAAGGTGGAGTTCTGCCCATTTTAGTATGCGACTTACCTCCTTCATTGCTGTTTGACTGCACGTTCGTCCCTGATTGTTGAGGTACGCTACCGTTACATTGTCCGAGCGGATCAGGCCTGGTCTTCCTTGAAGAGTGTCCTTTGCCTTAAATCAGTGCCATGTATATGGCCCGAAGTTCTAACAGATTTATTGGCAGGCAACTTTCTTCTGTGGTCCATTGTCCTTGGAACCATAATCTCCGGACACTGTTCTCCAGCCCTGAAGACTGGCATCTGTTGTCAGGATCTCCCAATCTGATATCCAAAAGGGTCTCCCTTTGTCAAGATGGGATGTTTGTAGCCACCAGGCTAATGACTTTCTTACCTTGTGTGAAAGTACCACAGTCTGTTTCTTTATTGTCTGATATATACCATCTGACCAGAATCAGACGCTGCAGAGGTCCTGAGTGGAATTGTGCATACTCCACCATGTCGAATGTTGACACCATCAAACCCATCAGTCGCATCGCTGCGTGGATTGATATTGTTTGACTGTGTAACAACTCCTGAGTCCTTGACTCTACCTTGGCTATCTGCAGACTTGAATCCAGTACAGTCCCCAAGTGAGTCATCCGTTGTGACGGAACAAGAGACGATTTTGCCCAATTTATGAGCCATCCGTGCCTCTGCAGACATGTTATTGTCTGTTGGAAATGGTCCAGTAGCATTTCCTGTGATTGTGCTAGAATTAACAGGTCGTCGAGGTATGGAAAAATTCTTATCCCCTGCTTGCGAAGATAAGCTGCCATAACCACCATGATTCTTGGTAAATACTCTGGGTGCCATAGCTAACCCAAAAGGTAATGCCTGGAACTGAAAATGCTGCTGGAGGATAGCGAACCTGAGATAGCACTGATGGGACAGTGCTACAGGAACATGTAGGTAAGCATCCTGAATATCCAGGGATACCATATAATGGCCAAAACTATGGAGCGTAACGTCTCCATGTGAAACCTTGGGACCCAAATATGTTTGTTTAACATTTTGAGATTGAGAATTGGCCAGAATGACCCATTTGGCTTCTGAACCAAAAACAGGTTGGAGTAAAACTCCTGTCCCCATTGTGCAGGGGGTACTGGAATGATTACTCCTGACTGAAGCAATTTCTGAACTGCTTCTTGCAAAGCCCTGGCCTTCGTCTCTACCCGAGATGGGCTGGTGCAGAAGAACCTTTGAGGAGGATGCTTCTTGAAGGGAAAAACATAACCCAGAGATACCACTTCTTGCACTCAGGCATCTGTTGTAGACTGCTGCCATACCGGTGCAAACTGAAGAAGTCGGCCCCCTACCATGGGGTCCCCCAGGAGGAGGCCCGCACCATCAGACTGATGGCTTATTCTCTGGTTTTGAGGCTGGCATTCTGGTAGCCCATTGCTTTTTCGCCTTACCCAATTTATTATATTGGGGCTGCTTACGATCACTTTTTCCTTTTGCTTTTCCTTGTGACCCAAAGGGCCGAGAAGCGGGACCCCTACGTTTAGGGTTTTATGTGGAAGGGAATTTTACCTTTTTGGAGTCTGCTTCTGACTCCAGAATATGTCAATTCTTTACCAAACAGAATGCTTCCAGTAAAAGGCAAAGATTCCAGAACCTTCTTAGATTCTGAATCCACTTTCCATGTACGTAACCAAAGTACTCTGCGAGCAGCTATTGTTGAAGCTGATGCCCTGGAGGCGATAGTGCCAATATCTATTGCTGCTTCTTCCAAGAATATTGCAGCCTGTTTTATATGAGCTATATAGGATTCTTGCTCCCTTGAAGGTGCTGAAAGACCTTCTTCCAGTACCTCTATCCAGGCAGCAACTGCTTTTACCATCCAAGCTGAAACCATGGCTGGCCTTATGACTGCCCCAGACCGAGAAAATATGGTTTTCAGAAAACCATCCACTCTCCTATCCGTGACATCATGACGTTGATGGCAAAGGCAATATAGATTTTCTCACTAATCGAATGACATGCTTATCTACGGTGGGAGCCATTTCCCATTTTAAACAGTCCCCAGCTGGAAAAGGATAATTGGAATCCCATTTTTTGAGAATTCTATATTTTTTACTGGGTGTAGCCCAAGCCTCTTCCATGATTTCCGTTAGCAGGTCTGACCCAGGGACGTGCAGTCAGGGGAGGCAGTGCCTCCCCTGTCATTAATGAGTAAAATAATACAAAGAAGATACTTATGACACATAAGTATCTTCTTTATAATTTTACTCATGATTAAACTGTGTAAAATCAGTTTGGGAGGCACCGATCGTGGAAATACGTACAGTTCAGCAGAGTTTGGCAGCGGAAGCGGTACCCATTTCAAAAATGGCGCCTCAGCGTCATTTTTGAAATTCAAGATGGCCACCGCGAGCCAATCGTGGCTCGCCGCGTCAGCGGCTGTCAGTCCGACGGCGGAGGAGGAGCTGAGAAGAGCTCCTGAAGACGCCAGAAGTCCTGGATGGGCGGCGGCTATGCAAAAGAGCTTAGCAGCCGCCGCCCACCAGGTGAAGATGCTGGAAGTCCTGGGAAGGCGGAGGCCATGCAAAAGAGCTTACAGGCCGCCGCCTCCCAGGTGAAGACGCCGGAGGAAGACGCTAGAAGCCCGGGGGAGGTGGCGCCCCCCCAGGTGAAGACGCCAGAAGCCCGGGGGAGGCGGCGGCCTCGCAAAAGAGCCTAAAGGCCGCCGCCGCCCCCAGGTGAAGACCCTGTTTAATAAAGGTTTTTTTTAAAGTATGTGTAGTGTTTTTTTTTATATATTTTCTTTACAGGTGGACTACAGGTGCCAGCGGGCCCTTTATGTTCGGGCATGCTGGCACTTGTGGTTCTCCAAGTGCGAGCATGCTGGGGCAGGCTTGCTGGGACCTGTAGGCCACCTGTAAAGAACAATATTACTATTCTTTACAGGTGGACTACAGGTGCCAGTGGGCCATTTATGTCCGGGCATGCTGGGGCAGGCTTGCTGGGACCTGTAGGCCACCTGTAAAGAACAGTATTAGCATACAATGAACCCCGCACCCACCGCCACCAGGGGTGCGGGGCATAGCACTGGGCTATCAGCCCAGTGCTGGTTATTGCTCGGGAGGGGGGACCCCATTTTCATTTTTGGGGGCCCCACTTTCCGTGGAATACCAGCCCTGGGCTGACTGGTTTGGGGGGTGTATAATGGCATGGCAGGGGGACCCCACACTGAGTGTCTCCCCTGCTATGGCATTACCCCCCCCTAGCTGGTTCTGCCTGGTGCTGGTTTTAGCGGTGTGGGGGGACTGCATTTTTTTTTCCGGGGGGGGTGTTTAGCTGCAGTGCCTCCCCAGTCCCTGACCTCACCGCACGTCACTGGTCTGACCCTTGAAACGCAGTCTTACCTGCTTTGGGCCATTTAAATACAGGTGCCTTGGTTTTTTAACACAGGCTCTGCTGAATCCTCTAAGGATAGAATGGCCTTTATTGCTCTAATTAACTCAGCCATATCCACTGAGCTGAGACCTTCTACATGTTCTTCGTATGCCGAAGTAGAGTATATAGAGCTTTCATGATGAATCATACTGTGTAGCCTGTGAAGTTGACGATTTACTTACACTTGGTTTATCAGCTTGTCTCTTTGGAGAAGCTGGTGAGGGAAATTATATACCGTAAGTAGGGAGCTGCATGTTTGGGTTAATAGTGTACCCCATTCCTGGTAGCGAAGCTGTAGGAATTACCCGTTCAGCTATACTGGACAAGGTCTGTACAAACATCGCCCAAGGTGGATCTATCTGTACCTGACATTGAACAGGAATCTGCCTTGTAATCTGCTGAAACGCAAAACAATTTGCACATAAACCATCCTGTACCAGATCCTGAGAGGATAATACAGTTTTGCAAGACAAACATGATATGAGTGTTGGTGTTACTGTGAGTGTACCCGTCACCTTTGCCGCTCTTAGACATGATAAATAATCAGCACTTTCACAGTTTACTAAACAATTTGTGACTAATCACTTTAACCTTCTAAAGTGATATCAATCTGACCCTACCCATGCACCAGCATTGAGGACCAGAAGAAACAACTGACATATTAAAGTCAGCAATCACACTAGCAGTCACATGTCATATTAGTCATATGAGCACATAATCAACTACAAACACATTTTAAAGTATGTAGGAGTACATATTAGTGAATTCTGTTTTATACAGATCTTAAGATTCAGACGCAATGCGAAGAAAACCACAGTAATGTACACAGACTCATATGCAAAAGGCACTTAAAATTTAACTATTCATACTGACAAACGTAGATAGAAATTTAGTGCTGTATAACCCATACTCAGAGTGGGATACAGAAGGACTTGCCTCACTTCCAAGATCGATCAATAAGTTAGAGAACGCTGAGTGGATCCAAACGCTTCTAGTGTACACTGCCGCTTCGGGAACTCTTAAGTAATCACAGACGCACTGTGCATACAGATGCACCGGTCATACAGACGCCTGTACTGTGACCGGGTCTCCTTGCGGTAGCGCTTAGTGAACACAGGTGCAGCGGCCTATGCTGCGACCGAGACCCCTCGTGGTGGCGTCTGAGACAGAAGTGAGGCAACAGTTCATGGCGGGAGATTCGCGGAAACTGGTAATGAACTGGGGGAGGGGCGACCAGGAGAGCGTCTAACTCCCCGCCGCTGACATCAACCCTAGGGATCGCAGCCTCATATTAATCCTGGTGCCTTATGATCCCTAAGGCCTAGCACTGGAGCACCTGTGGTGGCGACGCTTCAGCTGTTTTGTAGTCTCCTCCCAATACAGTGCGGCTGTGTCCGTATTCCCCGACTATGTGGAACCGATGCCTTACCTTCTCCCCGTGCTCCGGCCACAGCCTGGTAACGTCTGCTGGACCTGCTAGTATATCCGACACAGACGCCCGTTGAGACAACACTGTACACATGGGTAAGCATCGTTGCGACCCGGCGGAGAGTTGTTGGAGCGACTCCAATATGCGTATAAGACGCTGTTAAGAAAGATCGCTCAAAAACATAGAAAGACTATAAAAATAAAATAAGAAAGCTTAGGGCTGCTAAGAATAGCAGCCCTCTGACCATGGTCCGGCTCCTGCCGCACAAAACAAAAAAACTGATTTGCCTGAGCCAGTGGGTGGGGATATATGGACGGGCCCGTTGCATCCTGGGAGGACTGAAAGCTTGTGATCGTTTGGTGCCAATCCGCTGTTGCTCCGTCATATACCATTGTTATCCTGTGGATAACCTGTGGACCCTGTACCATTTGGTGGTACAATCACTCCTGGACACAGGGGTGATGGTGCCGATGCCTCTGGCTCAGAGAGGTAGGGGGTACTATTCAACGTTGTTCCTAGTTCTGAAACTGAATGGGTCTTCCTGGCCCATTCTCAACCTCAAGTCTTTGAACAAATTTGTGAAAGATTCCAAACTCCGTATGGAAACTTTGTTCTGGCGTTGGAGCCCATGGACTATATGGTATCCCTGGACATGCAGGATGCTTACCTGCATATACCTATTTCCATGTCGCATCAGCAATACCTGCGATTTGCTATTGGCAACCTCCATTTTCAATTCCAGGAATTACCTTTTGATCGCGCCACGGCTCAGAGAATCTTCACAAAGGTCATGGCGGTCATGACGGCTATTCTCCGCTGTCAGGGTATCAGGACCCTGCTGTATCTGGAAGACTTATTGATCCTGGCAAACTCTCCAGAGGTTCTCCTCCGTCATCTGGAACTGTCGGTCCAATTCCTGCAAGCCCACGGGTGGCTCATCAACTGGATGAAATCCTGCTCAGAGCATGGTGCACCTGGGAGCATTAGTGGACACCCACAACCAACGGTTGTTCTTGTCATCAGAGAAAGCCCTGAAACTTCAGGACAAGATAAGATGCTTCCTATCTCGCTCACGTGTGTCGATACACTCGGCGATGCAAGTGCAAGGCCTCATGGTGTCGGCTTTCAACATGGTGGACTACGCTCAATTTCAATCCCACCTTCTGCAGAGGTTAATCCTTTCCAAATGGGACGGCCTGCCACACCGGATCAGGACTCGCATGATCTCCTGGACTCCGGAGGTTCGCCTGTCACTGACCTGGTGGCTACAGGACCAGCAGTTGAGCAGGTGTCGTCCCTTCTGGATCTCCAACTGGGTCCTTCTAACGACGGATGCCAGTCTGCGGGGTTGGGGCACGGTGTTTGAGCAACACTCTCTTCAGGGTCGATGGACCAGGGAGGAATCTCTCCTCCCGATAAACATTCTGGAGTTGCAGGCAGTGTTCAATGCGTTGAAACTGGCCCTGCGTCTGGTACAGAACAGGCCTGTTCAAGTACAGTCGGACAACGCCACAACAGTGGCATACATAAATCATCAAGGCGGCACTTGAAGCCGCATGGCAATGATGGAAATGTCAAAGATTCTTCTATGGGCGGAACGCCATCTGCCAGCCATATTGGCAGTGTTCATTCCGGGGGTCCTTAACTGGGAAGCGGACTTCCTCAGTCGTCAGGACGTACTCGCCGGAGAGTGGAGCCTCCATCCAGAAGTATTTCAACTCCTAGTGGAAAAGTGGGGCCTACCAGATCTAGACCTGATGGCGTCTCGACATAATCACAAGGTTCCGGTCTTCGGAGCAAGGATAAGGTATCCTCAAGCAGCGTTCGTGGACGCACTGGCAATTCCATGGAACTTTCGGCTGCCATACGTGTTCACTCCAGTGTTACTCCTGCCCAGTGTAATAAGGAAGGTTCAAGCAAGAAAGAGAATTACTACTTCTAATCGCTCCAGCGTGGCCCAGACGGCATTGGTTCTCAGACCTGCAGGGTCTCTCGATAGAGCGTCCTCTTCTACTTCCGCAATGCCCAGACCTCCTCGTTCAGGACCCTTGAGTCTACCAGGATCTGGCCCGACTAGCTTTGATGGCGTGGCTCTTCAAGCTTCAGTTCTGAGGGCCAAGGGATTTTCTGAGGCAGCCATTCAAACTATGTTGAAAGCCCGTAAACCAGCTTAGGCTTGAATTTATTATAGGGTCTGGAATTCTTACTTCACCTGGTGTGCGGCTAAGAATTATGATGCGTACAAGTTCAGTACTGCCAAACTTTTGGCTTTTCTGCAACAGGGCCTGGACTTAGGCCTTCGTCTGGCCTACCTCAAGGTTCATATTTCGGCCTGGTCGGCATGGTTTACCCGAAAAATTGCGACTCTGCCTGACGTTTATACTTTCACTCAGGGTGTTTTACGGATTCAACCTCCCTATGTTCCTCTTGTGGCTCCTTGGAATTTGTCGGTTGTCCTGGATGCCCTACAAGAGTCTCCATTCGAACCTAGAGTCTGTGGACCTTAAGTGGCTTAATCTTAAGGTTCTGTTTTTGCTGGCTATTGCCTCTGCTAGACTGGTTTCAGACTTGGGTGCCTTGTCCTGTCGGTCACCCTTTCTGATTTTTCACAGTGACCGGGCGGTTCTTAGAACTCGCCCTGGTTATCTGCCTAAGGTGGTGTCATCTTTCCACCTTAAAGAGATTGTAGTTCCGGCCTTTACCTCTCCTAGTTTATCCTCCAAAGAGCGGTCTTTGGGTGTGGTACGGGCTCTACGTATTTATGTGAATAGAACATCTTCGCTTAGGAGATCTGATTCTCTCTTTGTTCTTTTTGGTTTTCACAAACGTGGCTGGCCTGCTAATAAGCAGACCTTGGACAGATGGATTAGAATGGTGATTGCACATGCTTATGTACAGGCTGGCCTTCCAGTTCCTGCTACCATCAAAGCCCATTCTACTCGATCTGTTGGACCTCCTTGGGCGGCCCGCCATGGTGCGACCAATGAACAATTGTGCAAGGCGGCTACGTGGTCCTCAGTTAACACGTTCATAAGGTTCTATGCTTTCGATACTTCCGCCTCCCAGGATGCTTCCTTGGGATGCCGGGTTCTTGTGCCCGCTACAGTGCATCCCCTCCCATGAGGAACTGCTTTAGGACATCCCTGATGTTATTACATGTGGAATACCAGTGTACCCCGCTGCAGAAAAGGAGATTTATGGTAAGAACTTACCTTTGTTAAATCTCTTTCTGCGAGGTACACTGGATTCCACAGGGCGCCCACCCTGACGCACTTAGCTTCTTTGGGTTTGTATGGCATTAGCCGCTGGTACCTTCTCCTGTCGTGAGAATGTAGTTGTATGTGGCTACTAACTGTTGTCATCTCTCTTACCTGCTACTGCATTGGACTGGTTAACAAAACTGAGCTCCAGTGCCTGGAGGCGGGGATATAGAGGAGGCGGCGCTATGCATCCTGGGAACAGTCAAAGCTTTTAGCCTGTTGGTGCCTCGGATCAAGATCCAACTCTACACCCCAAAGTTATTCCCTGTGGAATCCAGTGTACCTCACAGAAAGATTTAACAAAGGTAAGTTCTTACCATAAATCTCCTTTTCTACTCACCTGTCATTCTCATTATGCAACTTACCTTCCTTTACGTGTTTTATTTTTGTGAGCAGACATGAACATGCCTGCACTGCTTTATTTTTA